>NW_024882682.1:0-221980 GCF_019059575.1 Amphibalanus amphitrite | reverse complement strand
AACTTGGATCTAATTCTGCCATAGAATCGGAATTGCGCGATCGGAGGGTAGAGGGCAGGGTCATCGCAACAAGCTTCGCTTAGCGGTGACTCTGTCCTTGTGAATCCTTCCCATCAAAAGGTTCGGACTAAATTTATAAAAAAATACCTATCGACAAAATCCATACAAAAAGCCGTATGCTGTTGTATTTACGCATGTGCGTTCGATTCCGAGTACTCTCAGTCTTTTTTTATTGCATAGTATAGTTTAATCGGTCCTACATGATCTCTCTTTTATTGATTAACCAAATATTAGCCGTTTCCACGACAGGAGCTAGCCAGCTAACTTTTTAACAGAGCACGACATTTTATTGACATTTTTTTGGCAAACGTACCTACATACGAGGTACCTACATCCGTACCTCTCGTATATGATAGACACATGTTTTCACGGAGATATAAAACATTTCGTTTTTCATCCCCAGGTCATTTGATTAAAGTTAAGTCACCAGGTCACGTCAACATACCTCAAGCAAAGTCAAGTCCTAGCTAAACCCGATGGATGTTTGATTTGAAACTGTCAGTGATTGAAACAATGGCATGATGCACGCAAGCTAAGTCCAGGATTTTCGACATCGGTTACCTAGGGTCAGATTGCTAGTTTTGCGACATGCTTGTTGTAACATGGCTTAGCTAAAACTGCGCCTTTTTCGCACGAAATTCGCGCTAAATGCTTTATGTAATATGATTGAATTTGCATGCACTGAATATTGAAAAAAAAACTTGCACCAGTAAATTTACATTATACAGCTGAGGTCATGAAAAGATCGTCATCACTTTTTTGTCAATAACCTTTGATAAAGACATGCTAGAATGATGAGAAATATTTCGTGTATGCTTACTGCTTAACCCAACAAAATGAATCGATCGATATACCGCATGACCTTTTAGATCAAAACATCATCTGAAACCTCCATAAATCTTCCTAGTTAAACTTTTGATGTCAAATTACAGTTCATTCGACGTTTTACGACCAAAAAAGATGCTGTTGAAAGCCGTGCTAATAAATGCCCTCTGAAAAGTTATGGCTAAAATGTCAAAGTCTGATTTGACGGTTGTTGTCCTCTTGGGTTTCAACCGTTGCCTGAAGCTAACGGTTCTTTTGATTACTTTTGCTGGTCACCGAAAGAACTAAAAAAGTCATCGAATACTTTTATGTTTGTAATTCGCGAGTAAAGAGCCATTTTATGGCAGAAAAACGTTTAAAACAATGAAACTGTTGATGAACATCGGCGACTTAACCTTTGGTCTGACCAAAAACACACGTGATCAAAAACACGTAATCCTAATACTTTTATAGTGAATTGACGATTTCTTTGAAAGGATGCTTCTCGCTCATTGTCTCGGGAACCGATTTGGCGGGACTTTCAACTCTTTTCCCTATTTGAATCTGATTTATTTGTAGAAGTGCTTACTAATTTTATTTTTAGAATCCTTTTCAAGCAAAGCATATCGAATATATAACATTTTGCAAAGAAACCTTAACAATTTACGGCGAGGTCAGAATGTTGATAATCCGTGCTGCATGCAGCACACCTCTCTGGTCGTTTTTTTTTTCTCTGACTCAGGCATAAAATCATATAGGTAGCTGCCGACGGAAGCGTTCATCTAAAAATCTTATACTTGCCGACGGAAGCGTTCATCCGAAGCAGACTGAGCACTCCCCCGGCATTTCCGAGTGTGTGGGGATCTGAGCTCGATCATCCCTGGCCCCGGCGCTGACTCATTGAGGCGCACCCCGTCAGCGTCTGGCCGTCTGACAAGATGACATATGTAGATGTCGCGCAGACATTTCTGTTGTTGTTCATCCCGGTCAAATATTGTTCAATCTCGGCGTAGATCAATGTTTCAGAATGTTCATTATCACCACGATTTGTAAAACGGTCTTGGCTAGCCGGTCTCGGTCTAGCTTTGCAGACCGTTTGGTTGTTCCGCCAGTGATGTGATCTCCCGACTCTGTGTGCCCCCAGGCGTCTGCTGCACCTTCAGAGTCTGACGTCATCTCCAACGTCTGACATCACCATCTGACGTCATCTCGGACGTCTGACGTCATCTGTGCGATAGGACACCACCCCATCCGCTTTGAGAGGCCATGAATGCGTAAACGCGCCTCGTATTTCATCGGGTGTCACTCGGAATTCGGCAGCTGCGGCGCTGGGTCGGGGACTGCAACTCCTCACACGACGGAAGCGGAGGCAAATATTCGGTGACTGCAGCGAAACACAAGACAGTAGCGCAAGGCGTCGCTTGAAGGAGAACTGGTTGAACGTATTGGCTTTTGGAGGTATCAACCAGCCGGCCAAACGCTGGCACGGGTGAAAAAGATTTTCTGAAGAGGTAGTCGCCTGTTAGTCACTTTGCAAGACAGCTGACCACTGCACCGTGCCCGACACTACTGTGACAGCTCCAGCAGTTCAGTGCTTAGCGTGTGGACTCGGCGTGTGGACAGTGTGGCTTTGGAGTGTGGACGGCGGCTGCAGTGATGTGCGGTGTCATCAGCGAGGACCAGTGAAAAGTGTCAGTGACCGGTGCCAGTGACTGTTGCCCGTGGTGTGTGACGGTGCGTGTGTGGTAGCTAAACCTCACTCGAGGCGGAAAGACACCTATCCGCCCACCACCATGAGTCGGCCAGGATGGACCATGTCTCTACAGAGACCCGCCAAGCTCGCCGGCAAAAAGGCACTCAGGTAAGTCAGAGCGCGACGCTTGCACGCGACAGGCTCGTCAGCTCCGCCGAGGTGCTCTGCCCTCAGCCGAGCAATGGTTGCGGCAGCGGAGGTTATTTGTCTTGCGTTACGTGTTTAAATGGGATCATCCGGGTCGGTGAGACCAGATTATCACAGCCAAACCGTTACAGCATGCGTTGGAATAATGTGCAAGATATACGGATCCCGAAGTACCTTTTTGGGAACGCGGTGCGATGATGTTCCGCTGCCAACCGCACACGCGCGCGCGTCCGCCAGAGCTGCCATCGGGTCAGGCGTTTATGGGGGCTGGAGCACTGCGATGGTTTGATTGTGTGGCCTGGTAATGGTACTCGGGCAGTATATCGCGACTACTTAGCCGGTGATGAGAGGTGGGAAACCACATCGCTGCGGCTTCTGTTCGGAAAGAACTATTGCTAGCGGGATTCATAAATGCCAAGGTCGGTCCCTCTGTAGCTAGTGGCGGCTGAGGTCCTGTGCCGCTCTACATATATCATGCATATGCATATGCGAAGTGATGTCAAAATGCTAGAGGAGAATATCTCATCAGAACGCGTTACCAGAGGAAAGCTCCATGCCTGCTTTCTTCACCGTAACTTGATCAGAATTGTAGTTGAAGTCTGGTAAGGTTTGCGTTTGGTCGACCCAATAGGTCATTTTACTGCATGCAAAATACCTACTATCAGACGGGGCTCGAAGTTCCACCACCAAATTATCAGTCTCTCAAGTCTCTGAGTGGATCCAGAGCAGCAAATAGAACCCCACAGAGTGGAGAGTTGGCCCAGCTGCCGGTCTCCCGTCGGGCCGGCCACCCATCAGAGCTGGTCCGGTCCCGAGAGCCACCCACAGGGCGCACTCCTTTCCTGGGTCACGACTGGGCACCTGCCGGCTGACCCCGCTGACCTCAGTGACCTCAGTGACCTGCACTGACCTCCCTCGGAGACCCGCCGCCCCGCCGCCGACCAGACGCGACCTCCGCGTGGTGACATCACGCTAACACCGTCTTCAATCGACACCGATGTCCTCGGGTGAGAGTGGCATCTCACCCCATCAGCGGTGTCATCCACACGTCGGCTCAGCTCGACCCAAAGACCTCACTATGGAGCTACAGAGCTCAGCTCTCTCGGCAGGCCCGGCTCATTGACGTATGCCGTCGGGTCAACTCGAGGCTGACCTTTCAACGAGTCGCTTACTGAAGCCGTTTCTCATTCATCGCTGGTGCTTCCACAAGGCACACACACACACACACACACAGAATATCTATTAATCAACACGTATTACCAAAAAGAGAAACGTAAGTAGAAAACAAATAGTTATACAAGGCGTTTCGAAAAAATAATAGCAGATTGGTGCAAAAGCGCCAAGCGCTTAATTCTAGGCACCTCTCTGTAAAGGAAATGAAATTAATTGCTGCTAATCACACCGCCGCCGCCAACCCAGTCACCGATGAGCGGTTGGGATGAATGCAGACCGCGCGCCGGCCCGCGGGGACAGCACCAAGGTCACACTTTGTTTTTGAATCAATAAAAAACTAGGGTTGATTTTAAAGAAAGTGTTATTGTTGACTAAATCTATTTGAGTTAATCAAGAATCTTTGGAAGTGGTGTGCCACCCGCCGCCCATCCCCGTCGCCAAGAGTTTCTCCATGAATGAGCAACCGAAGTGTCAGGTTGGAATCGAGTGGTTGGTTGTTAGTGACATTGCCGAGAATATGCAAAACGTCTCGAAAGAGTTGATTTCTTTGGTGTTCATATTTTTGGCAAAATAATGTGAAATGACGAACGTTTTCCGTCGGGTAACCACATGAACAAGCAGTGGTCGAACACTTGTTTATCTGGAACTGATGTGAATTTAA
Organism: Amphibalanus amphitrite; assembly: GCF_019059575.1. NCBI lineage: Eukaryota > Metazoa > Arthropoda > Thecostraca > Balanomorpha > Balanidae > Amphibalanus > Amphibalanus amphitrite. The sequence continues at coordinate 217,382 of NW_024882682.1, read as the reverse complement.
TAATGACATTTCTGTTCTTAATCTGGTGTGGAGGGCATTTCCTTCCTTGGATCCAATTTTGTAATAATTTGGAGGCTTGGATACTCCCAGCCGCTCGGTAATCGCTCGCTTAAAGGATGTATGGGTTAATGACCTAATTGATTCTGGGAGCCCGTTCCATAGTTTGCCGGTTGAAAGAAAGTATGAGGATTGATAGGATGTGGTACGGTTTGCTGTGATCGTGTGGTTACTCGCGTTTCTTAGCGTTCTGCCAGTTTGTTGGATGCGAGTGGCCGGTATGATTAACTTGATATATGCAGGTGTATGTTGGCTATGTGTGAATGCATGGTACAACGATAGTTTGTGTATTTTCCTTCGAATAGTGAGTCTGTTCCACCCCAGGTCATATAATAATTTATCTGTTGGTGTTCTATATAGTGTACCGGTTACTAGTCTTCCCGCTCTGTTTTGAAGTGTCTCTAGTCTATATGCGTCCTGTGCTGTCAAGTGTCCGTCATATATGGTATCGTATAAGTCAAAGTGAGGTCTCACATATGTTTTGTAAACGTCGTCAAGAATGTCTCTGGGAATGTATGGTGCAATAGGGTAGAGTGGACTCAATGTTCTCTGTACCTTTTTGCAAATTTCATTTACATGCTGATGGAAGCGCAAGTCTTTTGAAAATGTCATTCCGAGATGTGTATGATTGTCACATTGTGGTATCCTATCGTTTCCAAATGTTAGGGTTGGCGAAGTGTATTTTTGTTTTAGTGAAAATGTTTGTTGTTTTGTCTTGTTTGTGTTGAAAGTTATTGCCCAGTCCTGTCCATATTTGTATATTGCATCGAGGTCCTTTTGTAATGATGCCTGTGCTTTGATAGTGTCTGCTGTTGAGTAGGATGTGTAAATAGAGACGTCGTCAGCAAAGAAGAGAATGTCGTTATGTGTCTTCGTCGAAAGTCCGTCAAGATATATAAGGGCTAAAAGTGGTCCAAGGCAAAAACACTTACCAGATGGTTGATGTAGGGACTCATACCGGCTGAATGAATTGCTTTTGTCTCTGTGCTGCTAGGCTTGCTAGCTTGCTTGGGAGCGTGGCCGCGCGGCCGGTCGCGGTGCGGCGCTTACAGAGCTTGCGGCACAGAGCGACAGTGTCAAGGAGTCAACGACGTAAGTGGGCGCAGCAGTCGGGCCGACGGGCCATGACAAACGGGGGGCGGCGGCGTATGTAGGCCCAGTGCGCAAGCCATTACACCAGCAGCCCCCGTCCGCCGTCGGTAACTCCGAGACACCAACAGGGCAGCGGCGGGGGCAGAGCCGAGTTCAGGGCCGACCAGCGCACACGCAGGTCACTGGAGACAAATAGAGACGGTCGGCGGGTGGTCGGGGCTGTCAGAGACTGTCAGAGAGGGACAGACGTATACAATGGCGGCCGGTGACGGATGGCGGCACGCCGAGAAAGGACGATGATGAGCGGTGACGGGTCGGTCCGAATCCGAGAAATGGGACAGAGATGGTCTGGGGTGTATGTGAGTGGCCCACAGAGAGCAGAAGATGGAAGTGAAGGTGGGTGAGTGAAACGGAAAGTAGAGAGAATCAGATCGGAAAGAGAGCGGAAAGCGATGTGTGATGAAGAGCAAACGAAAGGCTAAACAGGGAGCAAAGTAGCAGAAGGTACGAAAGGATTGAGCGAAGAACAAGTGTCAATGCTGAAGCCAGTAATCAAATCAGTGAAGTTAGCAAGGTGGAATCGGCAGCTATGAAAGGTGGGGGAGAATGAAGATGTGCTCTACGAAAGCTTGTGCAAGGACCAGAAAAATATTGATATGGAACAGGGAAGGAGAAGGTGGTGATGGGCATGACCATTTCTATCAATTTCGGAGACGAGAACGCAGGTCGGTAGATAAATCAACCAAAATGAAAGGAATTAATGATTAACTTTTCAATTATTTTTGATTAAAGGAAATGAATAAAACACCGCTGGCTCAAACACTTATCTAATCCCTGTGGCTTTTGTATCTTGCCTCATTTCTTTCAGTGGAATGCGTCAAGAAGCTCCATTACGCGCAAACGGTTAACTATCCATATTCCAAACCTCGATTTTCAACATCTATATTTTTTGCTCTGTGTTCCTAGTTTCATTAAAACTTGCTCATTATGAAACTTCAATTTCCAATAAGGTGAAATGATTATAGGACAATGGTGAACCTGTTTTCATGCGATCTTTATACGAATAGGCTGCAAACGTGCGCAAAAGTATGCCCAGCCAACGGAATGGCATCTTAGAAATGTTTCTGCATAACTCTTGAAAGCTGTCACGTCATTCTCCTCGGTTGCACGCAGTTGTTTTTCCAGACAGCGTCGATTCGATACCCTCACAGCTTATCGAATATTTTGTCTGCAGCTAAACATCCATTCCAATTCACTCAGCCGTTAATGGATCTGAGGCCAGTTTTACCAACAGAAAAATAGCCGCCTGCCGGATTTTTTTTTTTTGCCTAAGGACCGCTTCACATACGGAGTATAAAAGAGTGTAAAAGCGCTGGTCACGTTAGCGGATAGGCGTTACCGTTTACTCACCATATGTGAAGCACTGAAGCGGTCCTTAGGCAAATAATTCCGGCAGGCGGCTATTTTTTTGTTGGTAAAACTGGCCTCTGCACTATTGATGGTAGTTGATCCTGAAAATAATGCTGCATTTTTGCTTTTTTCAAATTTTAGTTGATAAGGTTTCATGCTTTTCGTCAACCATCCATAGACTAGCCAGTCTTGTTTTCCCCTTTTCCACGTGCGACAAGTTAGGCTCAGTAACAATGATAACTTGTACTAATGGTTCCTTGAACCACTAATTTTTATTCAAACTCGTTCGAAAATATCGCTGATAGGCGCATATTGACTCATATCATTGGTGTTCGAAGACGATCATGCATGCGTCGTGCCCGCATCCATGTGTTCGCACAGTAAAAATTGATCTGTGCTAGTAATCGTAGAGTTTTCTTTCAACACATTGTTTTGCAGGAATTTAGATACAGCTATCATCGCTGCCCAAAGTCACGGAACCGTGCAAAACGGCCTTTTATTATTCTCTACGGGCCTGCAAACTCATTGACTGGAAATGAGTTCCGTTTGGCTTTGGAACAGCGGCCACTAAAAGCTTACGCAGCATCTAAATTGCACGAGTTCCAGCGAAGTCCAAGGACGCTGCTGACTCGTTTCAGGGACGAGTGTTTAAGCAGCATTCCGTTCTCGAACAATGGCTCTGTGGTGATGAAACTCAACCATCGTAATGATTGCAGTTTGGTTGGCAAACAGCATGAAATTGCCCACAATATCACCATGGTTGAAACGTTTATACGCTTTGCTGAATGAGCAGTACATAGGTGTGAGTGACTACTTTTTAAAATATTTAGCTCACATGGTCGGGTGGCCGGTGGGTGGCTCTGTCAGGCCTGGATGCCGTCCAATCGGAACATGTTGCGACTTGCGAGGCGCCGTGTCTATTCCATTCTAGGTATGCTCTTGCCAGAGAGGATAGACTTGAGGTATTTAGATTTAACCCCAGATTGGTGAGCCGCAATGGCTGAAGCCATACCATTGAGACGGGGCTGTCCCGGGGGACAAGCTTGAAGCTACGCAGTCTCTCAAACGGTCACCCCGGGTAAACTGACGTTTTCGAGTCTGCCATCAACTGGTGTCTTGGTGGGGTGGCCACCAGCCCAGGCAAAGAAGGTGAAAAGGATGCAGATGATTTCATTCCATGTGCTGAGAGGACATGAGCGTTGTAACTTTGAGGAGGTTATGCATAGGTAGGTACCGTTTCCTCTTTCACGAATCAATTGTCAACCAGGCTTCTATCGATACTACACCTGTTAAAACATGCTTTAGGTATATTTTTCTCAGATAGGTCGCATTCTTTCCTATAGCTCATTTCATAGCCATGCAGATGCGGGTGCCAAGACGTGGGGCTCATCGAAGCGCCATCTGTGCAAATCAAGCTCTCACAAACTGCGGCTCTCAAGCGAGCGAGCTCGGCACCTCCGGTTCCACCCTAGCCCGTCAGGTGTCTCTGCCTTCCTGTGCCGCCGGTACGCCGACTTTCTCCTTCACCCGGTAGCCGTTGCGCGGCTCGCCGGAGGCGGTCGGCGGTTCGTCGTTCGAGGCTGACTTTGACCTAGATGCCGACCGACGGCGCCCTCGTTGGACTCACATTACCCGGGTGTCGGTGAGTCGTATTACCGGTCCGACACCACCGTAAAAACACCGAGTGAGCTCGTATTTTCGGCACTGTCGCGCTGCGGTGACCCAGGCGCCGAGCTCAGTGCTTGCAGCAGTGGCTCAGAGAGGCTCGTAGCGCCCAGACTGCGGCCAGCGGCGCGGGGTCCGCCGGTAATAACGGAACGTCCGAGGCCGACCGGCCCGTTCCGTTATTGGAGAGTGCTAGTGGTGAAATTACATTTTTTTTCTTAAAAAAGGCTTTGTTAATAGAAAATAAGATTAAAATATTTGCTTAGAAAATTTTAAAAATACAAATAACAATTATGTTAATACATATTGTACATTTCTTATTTAATATTTTATTATTTTGCTCCTCTATAAACGCAACCCGGCGTGCGCCATTCCGGATTCCCGTTGGTGTTAGAGGCATTTATCTGATCGTCGTTGTGATATTGCGCTTATTCAGGCTATTATACAGTATCGTAGCTACCTGAACTACGGTTCTTCGAGTCTGAAATGGGAAAAAGTCGGGCGAAGCACAGTCTGCGAGTTCTCCATATCGGTAAGAACTTATCTTGAATGTGCGCCATGTTTGTGCCATCTTGATGACTGTGGTCAATTCATGTGGATTTGTATGTGAATTGGTAAATTAATCCTAGTTTTTTGTATCATCTTAGCTTTGTTGAAAATATAGCACAGTAAAATTTAGATCATACCTGGCAAATGCTGCAAATTTAAAGCAAATTAATCCATAGTTTGCCTCAGCAGTTTCGTAGTTTCTGTAACGCATGTGTCACCAATAGCTGAATGTGGACTAGTATGCTTAAATGATTATTTGTAAGTGTATATAGCCTCACCTTACCTAACCAAGCTGAATCTCACTTTAACAAACCTAACCTAAGCTGCAACCAGGGCATATTTTATTTTTCAATCTACTTACCTACTGCGTCCCATTTTGGGACGCAGGCCTAAGATTTTGAGACGTAGGCCCTGTTGATTTTAGCCCACCACGTCTCAAAGATATAACTGTTTTAAACATAAACAAAAAGTTAATGTTTTGCAACATTGCAAGTTCACTAAATAGTGGCCTTTTGACCATCACAAGGTCCCTCCGAACAGCAGCAGGGTGCTGATTGCCAATATGGTCCTCATTTGTGGCACATATAACCAGGGTTGTGCTCGGCTCAAATTTTTCGGGCTGACTCGACTCTGACTCATTGATAACCTAGGTGACTCAACTCTGACTTGACTCACCACTGAAATTTTATTGGTTGCCTCAAATCTGACTCAACTCAAATTCCAAATTTCCCAGCCTGACTCAACTCTTACTCAACTCATTTGAGTCAGAATGAGTCGGATTTGAGTCAAATATGACTCATGACTCATCACATTTTGCCTAATTTCGCCAAAAGTTGTTGACCGGGAGGGGGTGGGGGTGCGGTCGAATGTGGCTGGAGGTTTGTTCTCTCCATATAAAGCTTCAGATAAAGTTGAAATATTAGCGTTTTCTCTTCGGCAGAATCAGTGACTCTAAAGAGTATCCAGTTGACTCAACTCTGACTCTAATGACCATCAGCGTGACTCGACTCTGACTCGACTCAAATCAGTGTCCCAAAATTTATTTTGGTCCTGGGTGTCAGAGTGGAAAATTCAACCTCCAAAATGATGAAGAGAGTGCAAAATTCAGGTGTGAAAAACCCGACATTAACATGCTTACTCATGAATTGTACATGCGTCAAGAATTGTAGGTATGTTTCTCGGCAGGTGAGCGTGGGACAAACTTAGATATTTAATGTGAATTGGGAGTGATAATCCTGCTAATTAATTTATATTAAAAGTAACGTTTCAGGGCTGTTTTAGGAGTGGAAAATTGGCTCCAAATGTTTCGCATCGGAGGGGAAAATTGCGGCCGTTTTGGGTGTCAGTTCTCACCCAGATCGGCAAATTTTGGGACACTGACTCAAAGCCTTGATTTTTACGGCTGACTCAACTCGACTCGACTCATTTGAGTCAGAGTCGAGTCAAATTTGACTCATGACTCATGAGTCGAGCACAACCCTGCATACAACAATCAACATGTTGCGTGGTGCAGCATTTTTTTTCCAGATCGGGTAAACTGCTGCCTGAATTCCATGAATACTCTCCCACATACATATAGTAAATTTGTAATACTACAATATCTATTTACCAAATATTGAACACCCTGGACACTTTCCTGCTCAAAATTGTGTGAATGCTCGTCCAAGTTTTACAGAATTGCCATAGTTTCTACCATAGCCCAGTTATCATTTTCATTCTTCCTTGGTGTTTGGTATAGTTGGTCGGCTTTTTGTGATAATCGAACAACAACTTGTTCTTGACGCAAATTTATTTTCCGCAGGTGGTGAGCACCTGACGATTCTCCGGAGGCTGGCTGCCCGCGCTGCAAAGACCACAAAGAGGGACCACTTCACAGTACAGCAAGTGTGCACTGCTCCGCAAGTCGCCCTGTTCAAGGAGCACAAAGCTGTGTTTGAAGGCCTGATAAAGGACTCGTGCACGGTAAAAGACGGTAACCTCGTCGTGTTTGCGGAGTCAGTGACTCTGAGTGTGCGGAAGAAGCCTAGCGTGGACTTGTACACGGTGACGGCAAAAATCCACGTGCGCCGTGACCTAAACATTTAGCTCAAGATGTTCCAGCTTGGTGTGCCGCTGGGTGAGGTCGTTGAGTTTTTGAACGTTGGTAGACGCCGACATGTTGTGATAGAAGAGGCATCGATTGAGCAGTTTTTAAAAGAAAAGGTAGCAGCATCTCTTCCAGCATCAGCAAAGGTAGACATCCAGAATGTGAAATCCATCTGTCAGTATCTTAGGAGGCTGACAAAACGTGCTACTGCGGGATCAAAACAAGTCGAGCAGCTGCAAGCAAAAGTGGCAAAGGCGCCTCCCATCAAGGTTCAGTACTTTGTTGGTGATGAATCGATCAAGGCGTTTGTGGACTGCCTGCAAATGAACATTCGCCGCCTGGAAAGCAGCCAATCCAAGAAGAAGTCCAAGAAGAAGAGTAAGCCGCCAAAAGCGCCAGGAAAAAGCCCACGGAACATCCGGAGGATGAAGAGCATGGTGCTGAAAGAGTTGAAGGAAAAGACAGGACAGGAGCATGTTCTGGTGTCTAAGGAGTCTCCAAGGAAGACCGTCACCAGGCTTGATCAGGCGGGAGTCAGCCTCAGAAAGTACCGCCAACTGAAGCTGTCCAACCAACCATCCGAGAAAAAGCTGACAACGGCCAGGAACACTCTAAATGAGCATGCCACCGACGTGGGCATGCTCCTGAAGAATCTCCTGTCGAAATGTCGGTGCGACGGGCCTGCCCGTGTGAAGGTGTCAGTGGACGGACATAACCCGTCGCGCAACATTAGCGCAGTGACATTCTCGCTGTCCCTGGTGTGCGAGAGGGATACACAAAGCTCCAAGTACATCGTGCCTGTTATCAGTCTCCCCGGTGCAGAGACCTACGAGCTGGTGAGAGACTCGAGCGCCTGGGAGCAAATTGAGCGTGAGCTCAATGCAGTGATTGATGTAGGGGGTCGCCACGTGAATGTGGAGTACTATCTGTGCGCGGACTTGAAGTCCATTCTGCTGTACCTAGGGTACAAGAGTGCTAATGGTAGAGACGTGTGCATTTATTGCAGCTGCAATAAGGGCAGGTGGGGTGCGTGCTGTGCGGACGGGAAGTGCCAGGCGAGGTTCCGTCAGGCACCAGATGGTTCGATCGCGTTGCCTGCACTGCGACCCAGTGACCCGGGTTACAAGCAGCCGCCGCTTGTGGACATTACGAGATATAAGTTTGTGATCATTGACATTTTGCACTTGTACTTACGTGTAACTGATCAGCTGTTCGTGCGCTGCTGTAACTTTATGGATAAGCGACAGATCGGTGAATTCCTAGCCGTGTGTCAGCACCATAAGTTAAGCGCGTTCCATCTTCGCGATGAGAACGGAAAGCTGAGATTTTCAAATCTGGATAAGTCCAAGAGAGAGAAGATGATGGAAGCCGTCTTCCTGAAAGAGGCAGTGCTGCGCACGCTGATGCCACCGTCTAGGGCAGATCGGGTGATTGCTGTCGTGGAGAAGTTCCAGCAGGTGTGGAAGCTCATCAACTCCGACGCACCCAACCTCGAGCAGCTGCAAGCATCGGTAGTGGCCTTCACAAAGCAGTTTCGGAAGTCGTTTGCCTCAGACGAGCTTCCAAACTATGTGCACATGATGTGCCATATACCACTGCTGATCGAACATTTTGGATCGCTACGAGCGTTCCAGCAGCAGCGAGTGGAGGCGCTGAACCACGCCATAAACGTCAGGGTGAGGAGCGTCACCAGGCCGGGTGCCATCCAGATGCAGCAAGCCGTTCAGGCGGTGAACAGATCATTGTGGTATGTGTGAGTGTGTGGAATGATGCGGAGAAAACGGTGCTGACTGATGTGAACTGATGTTTCGGCCTAGGTGAAAACGCCAGTGATTTAACTGTGTGTATTGTAATGTGTGCTGCGTTCATCAAGAGCGCTGATGTTTCGTGGTTTGTATTGTAATGTATGTAAATAACTGTATCTAGTAGTACGTCGGTCCTTTAGTATGCAAGGCGTGCAGTGCTGCTGAGGAGATGAGATTGATCGTGAACCGGTGTTCGATTTTAGGTGAAGACCCGCATGTTTTTACCTTCGTGTTGTACTGTAGTTTAATAACTGTATTAACCCTTGCCTGGAATGATATGCGATTTCATAAGGCACGCGTAATGTACGAAATATGTGCACGCCCATTTGCCGTATATTGTTTGGTTGCTCGATTTGTCTTTTGTCTACGCATCAACATCGTTGTCAAGAGCGTTCTGGAGGGCGCTCGCGATGCTAAGTTGAAGTTCTACGATTCATGATGTGACTAGCAACCGCTTGTTTAGTTTTCTCATATTTGTATCTGCTCTGTTTGCAAGTAAACTGCACCTGCAATGCATGTAAGCAAACTGTGTGTTCCTACCTGGTTTGTAAATATACTATTGAGGTTCCCAATACTCGCTGATTTCCTTGTGCGTGGGGAGGGGGAGAGGACGTGAGTGCTTGGAGCGGTATCTGACATTGTGATGTTCATGACACTGGATGACATGACACTGGATTGAGTTGGTCAATTTATTTAGCGTGAAATACTAGCGGTCTTAACACATCAACGACGGGGAGATTTGTTCGAATCGATCCAAATTCTTAGATTTAGTCGAATTTTAAATTTGAAGGACATTGCAAGACCTTGCACATGATGCAATCGTACAAACTGAAACTAAATAATTGCAAAATATGTATTAATAACTAGTACGGCGACTCCCAATTAGTGGAAATCCAGTTTTGAGCGATATTGCAAAATTTTGCAATGTTGCAAGCAATTGAGCATCCAACTATTGCAAAGCACCCTGAGGATGTTGCCATTGGACTCAGCCAGCATCCTCGAATTGGACTGAGGAACTACAGAAACGTCGAAAAACGTCATTTTTCATAACCAATGCAATTGCAAGTGCAATAACGCCGAACTCCCGTGCATCAATGCGACACCTGGTGCACAGTACACATCGCCGTTACATATACACACAGCTCGGTCTCTTAGAAGCGTATGACTCCTTATGAAAGGAATTCAGCAGCAGCTAGAGTGGAAACCTGCAACTTTGAACGTTGACCTAACCATGACCTGACCTGACCCCTCGTGACCTTATGAGAGAAAGTTGATATGGCATAGATGCTCCTCGTTTAGACCCTTCGATTGCTGCCTCGTGCGTCGCGCTATGACCACCCGTTCTCGAGATAATAACAGCAGAAGCGGTTGACGCCGTTAGCGGTCATTACACGTTACGGCGGAAATTAGATGGCCCTACCTAGATTTGAACCCACGCCATTGCGCCACATTTCACTGGAACTTCTCTTTGCCTTTTGCCAAAGTACCGCACCTATTTTTTGTCGTAGGTCGTCCAAATACATACCAATCGAAAGAGAATTTAATAGGCTTTCAATGAAGCGTGAAGGTGAGGGTATGTGGCCATGAACGTTCGACGCAGGGACAGTCAAACCCGAGCTTGGCTAGAAAATGATGCTGATCGAAGGTTAAACCGAGGCTGAAATTTTTCTTTGAGCCCCCGGTACCGCAGTTAAATATCATTTAAATTTGTTTTCAATGGCTGATTCATGTAGAGCTTGAACAGACGATTATTTTGAGCGTGAAGGTGGCTGTGCAGATGGTCACTGCAATGTCACTGCAGTGTCTTTTATGTAAATTTAGCACAATTTCCCTATGGCAAAGGGGTGAACTGAGGTACCACATTTAGGTCCGTGGCCGCAATCTGGGCGCTACGTGCGTGTACCGCTCGGGTCAGATAGCGGTGGCTTGTCAGCAGTGGCAGTGGCCCGTGCTAACTGCCAGCATGAGAACGGGCGCTGAGGCCCGTAAACGGGGCGAGAAACTGAGCTCAGTGGGATACATGCAATCCGAATCAAAGTTTGATCAGTGACGTTGGTAGCCGGTAGGCTTAGGAAATATCTGTAAAAATATGCGACTACCTATAAGCTAGCATCGACATTGATTAACATGACAATGTTTTAAAGTCACTGGCAGTTTCAGCCGTCCTTTTGGGAGGGTGTTTAGTTTTGAGGACACAGTCACTTCGTCTCATCAGTCGGGTCGACTTAGCTCAATGTTGTCCTATAGGACAGTATGTATACATACCTCTCTCCAAGGGCCAAGGCAGTTTACTGGGCATTGGCTCTGAAGACTGAAAGGATCGTATAAATCGAAAGGGCTCGAAAAAAGATCAACAACTTGAAAATTAACGGTAATCACAAAACAACTAAAAAAACCTTTACGCTACGCATGACAACCGCCGATTGATTTTCTTCATAGCCCTTTCGGTACTTTTGATGGATAGGTATGTGCGACACATGTTTTTATTACTCGTTTTACCCATGCCATAAGCTCAATAAGAGTAGGTAACTACTTAGATAATAAGTGATATGGACATTGGACAATATTTGGGTGACGTTCAGATCGAGGTTAGGTCAAGGTCAGGTCAAGTGAGGTCAAATTTTGAAAATGATTTGTAAGATCAAAGCAGACATCAATGATCAAGCTGCCATGCAGTTTTTCACGACAAATTGAATAGTGTTGTTCTTATTTTATTACAAGGTGTAAGATGTCGATAAAGTTCTTTTTTTGTTGAAAATCTTGTATGCCATGACGTCACTAAATTATCAATAACTCGCACATGTATGAGCCGATTGGTCTAAAAATAGGATGGTATTTAGGTAGGCATAGTTTTGTTTTGCATTACTCTCGTTTTTTAAACAAACACAAAAATCTAGATTCCATCACTATTTCCCTATAGTTTTTTTAGGACATTTTAATGGATTTAAATTTAGAATTCCTAAAAAACTGGACAGACATTTGATAGACAAAACAGAACCGCATGCATATTTTTGTTACGTCTTATTTCCCAACTGAAGATGTAAGACAAGACGTGTTTGGACTCTTTGACTTTTTAAAACAAAAATAGTGTAAGATGACGTCTTCAGAAAGTCATTGTTTTAAAAAATATCCTACGGATTTCACCAGAATCTAAATGAGTACGTAAAGTTGATGTGTGACAAGGCCTACTGCAAGTTTGACGTAGCTGGCCTGCGCTTTTAGAAAATATTAGCGAAGTAATGGGAGAGGCCGCAAATCCTGCCATCACCCCAGCGGGGTGCGGATTAAAATTATTATCAAACTATAGATTTTAGGTCTAAAAATATGCAGCATCTTTAATCGTTTTCTAGATGAAGCTAACTTTTGCAATCCTTAGCCCGTTAGAGGTCTCAGAAATCAGAAATAGTATAATTGACTGTGACCGCTCATTATCCAAGTGTCAATCAATCTGCACGAGAAGAATCGTCACGAATCAGATGGGCGTCAAGGTACCTCACCGATGAGGCGATCGATCCACTGTGCTTCCAAGGGCGATCGCCCGTTTACGCTCCCAGGCTCGATGGTCCGTTACGGCGTCAATCACGGCTCCCGTCTGCGACAGGTCCTCTTCACTGACTGATAACTCGGGTCTGAGCCGGAGCTCTGTCCGATCACTGGGCGATCAGCTGCCGTGGGAGCCATCTGATGGCTAGCGGATGACCCACGCAGCCTCCCCAGCCACTCATCAGCCGTCACAAAGGCTGGGAGGGCGCCCGAGCAGCCAGGGCGGGCCGGCTGCACCGACCTCTCAGTAGAGGGCGATGGCCAGCGACCACCCCTGCCGTCCCGCCCCTCGAACCGCATCTGTGGGTATCACTCAGGGGTGGTTATTGTTACTGCAGCGGTCCGATGTCAGTCCGCCCTCTGCTTGTGCCACCTCCACCCGTGATGAACCGACGGGGTGCACGGTAGAGGCGCAATTACACTCTCAGTTCTCTGTCTGCCTCTCTGTCACGAGCAGCAGAGGAAGGGGAGAGAGTTCCTGGAAAGACAGGTCAGTCAACACCCTTGGAAGGAATGGCAGGCTGCAGGCAGGGTGCACTAAACGGATTCCTCGCTCCTTAAAAGGCAAGGAGAGGAGGGAAGGGTGCTCATGGGTGGGGGGGGGGGGGGGTGCGGGGCAGCGACCCTGCGTCGGCCAGTCGAATCGTTTCTGCAGAACGCTGCCCGCGCAGTGGGGCCGCTTTCCCCTGCAGCCTGGCGTCGTCCCATCACCGCCCGTGGCGCTACAGAGGCTGACGTAAGCGTCAGAGGGGAGTCAGCTCAGCGTGGGCTGCTGCCAGAACCGCGCGGGGTTCCGATCACGGAGACTTGCCTGGATGGCGGGTCCACGTAACTGCTGAGTCCTGCTCATTGCTGGAAATACGTGTTTAACTATAAACCACATTACTTTCCTTCATGTGATCATTTGCGAGTGTGTACATAGGCTAAAACAATTATTCTCGCACTTATGTAAGATTACTTGAATCATGTGGTCAAAACTTTTCCAACATCAGCCTTGCAACGTCAGTCATGCACAAGCACAACTGCTAATTACTTTTAATTACGTTGCTTTTTTGCTTGATGTTCTTAGCATAGCCAGCATTGACTTCGAGAGAAACTGAGTCAGCGGGATTATCAAAACGTTACGAAGCCTAGCCAATTGGGTACAGTGATTCCGTTATGAATACAGTTATTCAACATTCAACACACAAGTCAGTGCCTTTCCACACAGTTGACAGAAGTCATGATCGGCCTCAGGACTTGTAAGCCATAAGGCCTCAGGACCTGTCGGCTATAAGACACCATGCTATCAATCCCATCCCTTTGTCCGCCATCGCCAATATGGGGCCGTTCCCCAAGCCATAAAGCTTTCGTGACTGTCCATCCGGCACTGTGGAGCCCCTCAGTCTCCCCCAGTTCCACGGCTGTTGATATCCGTCTGATACGGTCTTGCCGGCCGGGGCGTGCCCAGACCACAGAAACTGCCCCGATGAACCGGCTGCAGACGGGTGCTGGTGCATTCCGTGCCTTACCTTACCTGGGGAAACCCAAGGCCCTAAATACAAGGTTGCACGGACTAATTTCTACTAAACCTACCAGAATATATTTTCACGGTTGGATATTTTAATAAATATTCAATCAAAACTTCTTTATTATTTTCTCGTTATCATAAATAAGCAATTTTATAAATTGACTTTCAATTTGCTTGCCTTTTACTGGCAAAATAACTTTCTAGTATTGGGTCAACATAGTTGTGTAGCAGTAGGAGCCATAACTGGCAAAACCCCTATGCCTACATACAGCAGAAAAGCAGCCACCAGGTGTCGCCACAGTCGCCACTTGGTCGCCACACAGATGTCGCGCGCGTCGCCAATCGCCACACTACCGATTTCCATAAGGACGCATATGTACGGATATGTATTGGAAAGTCACCCTTAAGGATTACGCTTACATCCTTTGCTTATGAGGTCGGTGGTTGGAAATTGGGAGGGGCTCAGCTATTTTCGACCACGGATATGGCTTTATCACATGATGAGGAACATGCTGATAAGCGTTTTATGTGTCAGAACAGCACAAAAGTATTTTAAATCATTTTTCAAAAATAGCCGTTCTGCCGTATCTTTCAGTGCAAGGTGCCGTCGGTCATCCCCGACGTGACGTCACGGCGGGGATTGCCAGATTTTCCTTCTAGACTTTGACGCCCCCTGGGGAAACCCTTCCGAGTGGCGAGTCAATGCGAGCGGTCACCCAGGGTGTCCTTCTGGTCTGCTGGTCACCTGTGATGAAGTCCCGTCCCGTCTCCATAAATCAGATAATTGGCTTTCCGTTAAGAAAACACCGACCAAGGGACTGTCTGTGCAAGTGTGCAATCTGTTGGCCGGGGGCCATCAGAGAGCTTCGGAGACTGCGGACAGCTCAGGGTTAGAAGTTGCGAGCTGTGCTGGCTATCTGAATAAATAGGAACAAGGAAAATTGATTTCTTACAGTCGGTTTTAATATTGTTGCTGACTTTGCAGTATAGTATAAAACAAATTTTGTCAATAGCGCTCAGAAACCGTAAAGCTACAATTCCGGCATCGCCCTTTCAGCCATTCATGTTTTATTGCACAGCCTAAAACAGCAGTTCAGTGACTTTTATACTGAGCGTGTTCGCCAACGCGAGTCATGAAAATCCCATTGCATGTCACTGGACTTCGTCAGTATCTATTTGTGCAGAACAGATAGGTGAACAACGCCCAACATTCTGTCCATATTTTGCGACATCTCCACGCGACTCGAAGCCTCGACGACACGCTGATCGCTTCTGCAGAGCCGTTATGAGACAGAGGCTTCGTAATCTCACCGTAACTGTCTCGTGGACTTCGTGCCGCAGATCCGCGGATGATTTCACATCCCGGTAGTACAAATGAGCAGATAACGAGGGGAGTGAACTCACGCCGTGTGAACTGTGAACATCTCCTGACCCTGAGGACCGCTGCAGCGGTGACAGACGTGCATGAAAAGTGCACAAAACTATTCGTGACCGATGGAATCAGGATAGGACTAGATGCGCGAAAGGGGCGCTCATTAAAAATCGTTGAGCTGCATCAAATAGCTGGACGGTAGGTAGTCAGTCTGCTCTTAGCTATCTGAAGGCCGGTGTATTCCATGACATTACAAATAATGCCAAGTCAAGTAATGCCAGGTCATTACTTGTCTTGACTCAATGATCCACGAGCATAAAATATGAGTAAGGGGCTGGTGCGGTGAAATGTCAAATAAAGCAAAGCAAGCGACTGATGTCTCGCGCCCGAAAAAAATCAATGTGCGAATGATGATCAACTGTCAGATGTGCGTAGTGCGTGCTCTTCGCAGAACCAGAAATGTACCTTTTCTTTATAGACATCGGAATTCGTGGCTAATTAATTTGACGTCTTTTACAAGTTTCGTATATCGTTGAGACGACGACCAGAAGGTCGTCTGAAGGTCATGTTGAAGACGGGGGGCATTGAGACTGGAGCTGGGAACTGGAACTGGGACAGGGGATTGGACTTTGGTTTTGGAACTGGTCATGCGTTAACAATATATCTGTATATCATGCCTGATATTTAACTCACGGCCATGTCTAGGTACATTTCTTTTCAAAGTTAATTAACGCCATGTCCTTGGGTGCCGACCGTTTCTTTATTTGACCTTTTGCTCTTCCGGGAAGTTTTCTTCATTTATTTGGCCTCAGAAAAACAATTGATGCAAATTATCGACCAATATGTTGGGACGTAATTCACATGCTTCATGTGCAATACTTTCATTTCGCACAACCAAGAAAGAATATTTTCGAGCATAAATGTTCGCGCGTCACACTTTCCACACCTAAATATACATCAACTTGTTGTCAACACATATAGAGTAATTTGACAAATGAGCAAGAAAGAAATCCGAAGACTGCCATCGACTATCTATCCATTGTCATGCACTCCATTTCAACAAGCGCGGCTCTGTTTTCCCCATCACCTATGTCAACTTCTAATGAGCGTCCATGAATCATGATCGCTATCGTTTGCTGCGCGAACGTCGTGCGGAATGTCCAAGAAACAAGAGGCACATTCCCTTGCTGAAAGTTGGGTATCCCCTTTGATAAAAGTGCATGATTGCGGGCAACATTCATCTAATGAGACAAATTCCCAGTCACAGTTTCAAAACAACTGCTCCAGTGGCTATCTTTGTATGTAAATCTGATCTATGTCATGTTGCATTGCAATCACCAAGGACACGACCTCAAGCATTTGGCTCAGCAACTTGCATAAGCTGCTTGCCGAAGTCGATCCAAAGCTTGTTTTATTGAGCTGATTTGAAAAGTGATCAGGCATAGTGATTTAGCTCTTCAGGAATGTTTGTCATGTCACGAACAGTGAGTCATCGATGCCATTTCAACGACCGCATCTAGGCACGATCCCTTGCTCGGCCATCTAGAACACGAACGGGAGAAAGGAGTCCTGTCAGCCACGTTTCTTCCGTCATCAACGCGCAGTGTTGGGTTGACCCAAACCTCCGTCCACGGCACCCATTACACAGTTACACACCCCTTTCTGTCTTGCCACGCCCACGCGCGGCCAGAAGCTGGCAAACAACAGTGACGTAACGCGAAGGGATTGTATGGAGATAGCCAGCACCGGAAAGCTATCTTACGATTACAGCACGGCCAAATACACATTAGGATAGCGTTGTGTCCGTGCCCGTAAATCGTGACGGGAAAGTGTGCCCGCTGGTCGTGGGGTGACCGGTGGGGTGAGTGTCTGAGTCGCCGCTCGGACCGGTAAACAAATGGACACCGTTCCGGCTTTGTTTCGGCGGTCGCTGCCCCCTCCCTCCCCTGCCACCCACACCGCCCGCTACCATTAATAGGCACGTGAGTGACCAGGGCTCCCAAATTAACCACATTCGGCCGAGAAGGATGGCTGCCTAGCTGGATCGGTGGCTGTTGTTTTAACCAGCGATTGCGTGAGCGGTGTTTTGATTGGGAAAGAGAATGTGAACGGCTCCCGCGCCGCCGGCTGTTGCCGCTGCCGGGACAGTGCTGTGTGCTTACTGATGTTGATACAGGGTCCTCTGGTAGAGATAGCCAGTGGGGAAATGTTGACTCCGTGACTTCAGTGGCCAGACAAAGGACTCATCGCGATGAATTCCCATAAGCATAAACGATTTATCGTTATTTTCCTGGAAATCCCAAAACATGTTAAGTTTGTTAGGGTTATTGTTATTTTTGTGCATTTTCTGTGACAGCTATGATCCGAATCGTGGGATTTGAAATACGGGCCAGCAATGATAATAGTCGATAAATAAACTTCACTTTTTATCGTTTGATCAAATATTTTGCGGCGTTTCTTTTCACGCAAATAAGGATATTTGTCACTTTGTTTTAAAGAGGCAAGGCAATTAAACTGAGTTTAAATTTGATTCTATACATCCAGGCAATGTTGAACAACGAGTCTAGAGATCGAGCAACTTTGATCTTTTAGTTATCTGCATAACAGCGTTATCAATAAAAACACACGCAGGAAGCCGTGACCTCTCACAGCCCTCAGTCTCCATTCTCTCTAACCGCGCTTCATGTGAGTCAAGGTCGAGCCAAGCTCTAAATAGTGACAGTCAAAGCAGTCAGAACAAACGCCCTCCGCTCCAGCTGCCCCCGACTGGAGACCGCATGTGTCCCGCTGTGCCATTCAAAACATGTCGCGCGGTCGCCCGGGAGCCGCGGCGCCCTGTCTTGTCTCGACGGAGGCTGGAGCGGCACCGCGACCCTCGAAGGCTGCGGTCGCGCGCCCGCCGTGGGGCGGCTTCTTGTGGCCAGGCGGAGCCGGGATGTGGAAGACATTTGGAGCTTGGTTCAGGGTCACGCCCACTATCCGGCAGAATTGGGAACTGGACCTGAAAACTGGCCACCGGCACGCACACGGCAGTGTGGTGGTGGCCTTCCCCATTGACCGCAGATCAATGGAGCAGATCTAACGTTGCAATACTGCCGAACAGTGGCCCTATCGTAGGGAGAGCAACAATTCCATTACCGATGCTCTGGATATGCAACAGTTCCAACATGCTTCAGCTCAAAACGGTGGTTCCAATAAACCGAGTCGAGTCCATGACTAACGGTGACTTCACCAGACACCTTACTTAATACTTATTCCATATGGCTCAAAAACTTCACCATATGTTGGAATGGGCATATAGTCTAACAAAATCCAAATTGGGAGCCATTCCAGGGCGATTCCGGATCTCGAACGATTCCGGGGCGGCTCGTGTTCCGGAGTGAGTCATTCCCCACTCCACCTGAGTACCCCGGCGTGCAGATCCCGGTCCATCGACCTTCGGACACGCCAGACACCCCATCAGGCGCGCCGCCACCTCCGGGGTGACGTCACCCCACACCGGCGGCGGCACTACGTCACTATATGACGTCACCGGGGCGGCACGGCGCCGCGGCAGGCCGGCCGGCCGGTCGGCGGCTGCGGCACTCTCATCCGCGGTACGGCGTCAGCGGCGGTGGCGGCAGTCTTCCCGAGCGACGGGCGGCTCATCTCGGCACGGCAGCGCGCGCTGGGAGCCAGAGCTCGACACGATCACACCGTTCGCAGCTCGCTGACGGATTGGCACGAGCGGGAGCGCGCGCGTTGTGAAACATTCTGGGAGCGAATTCGGCGTGCCTTTCACCGTGGTCTGTGCGCGGATTCTCTGACGACACGCCGTCGACTGCCGACGATTGTGATTTGTGAAGACTCTCGACGCGGCGTTGCCGCCTCAGGTAAGTCTCACGCCTACTGGGGTGACCGAGTGTGTGTTGATGAACCTCCATTCCTGGCTGGCACGGTGCGCGCGAGGCCACGGTGGCAGGACGGCGTGGTCCGTCTCGGCCGGCCGATCGGCCTAAGGCTGTGTGGTTAGTTGGGTGAATGTGGCACACCACTCAAACATGCCCAACAGGGGCAGAGAAACATGGCGTGTGTTACTACCTGCACACGCCGGTACTGTAGGGATACTCTAGCACATGTCTACGATGCTACACTGCTGTAGCAAAGGTTAAATGCTAGGGAAAGCTACCCTGCTCACCGTGTTCAGCCCAGATCCATCGCTGCCTTCCGGTGCCTGCATGGTATGCCGCTATTAATCCTTAAAAGGTGTGCATTGCTGTCGTGAAAGCAGAAGCGCGTGCCGCTTAGCAATGCAAATCGTCATGCGATGTGTATGGAGTCCCGGCTAATCTCGAACACGTGAAACTCGGACTAACGCTCGAAGGTCGCCCACGAGCCGCGTGGTGTGCTGATCGGATAGTGTTTTCGATCGGCAGTCGCCCCCGGTCAATGTCTGCTAGATGGGCCTTTTTGCGTCCTCTGCTCGGCACGGCGCCGCAGCACGGGCCCCGGAGAGGGAGAGGGCGTCCATTGTTGCCGACTCTGCTCACCCCGGAGTGCACCATGCAGTTCACTCCAGCAGTGGCGCAGTGTTTGGGATTGGGCTCAAGGACACGTCTGGCCAAGGATCCGCCGGCCGCATGGCCTGAGCTCCTGGCACGGACCGGGACTGTCCGAGCGAGCCCCGCTGGGTACTGCCTCCCAATCTGGGCCTCAGGTCAGCCCCACTCGTATATGGTGGGCACGCGTCAAGGCCAGTCTCGGCCCCAGGTCAGTTTTGCTGCACCGTGATACCTTCTGGGTGGGCGACTCGAGAGTTGAGACGAAACTAAATCTCCAAGACTTTTGACCTCTGATATTCACGGCTCACCAAAGTTAAAACTGGATGTGTAAGGTGACCTGGGGGTTGGAAACTTTTGGCGAATCAGAAGGCTCTGACCACCGAAGGGTGTGATTCGAGTGGACAAACCAGAATGGCACCAGTGGTAGCAGAATCCCTAGCTGCGTAAATATTAGCCCTACCATAATCTGCACCTGGCTAAATAATCCGCGTATACGTGCTTTACGTACTCAGTTGACATTGCGGTCATGAGGTGACCGACCAAGAGGTCAAATTTGACGAAGTGTTCTGAAGAATCGGACTAGTCTTGCGGCTTCGCACTCAGCCTTGTGGTTACTTGGGAGCCGATTGCTCGACCTCAGCCCCTGACAAAGTGTCGGCGTCGCGTCAATGCTGACCACAAAGACGTTAGCCAGTGGTCAAGTGCGCCAGGTTTTTCCCTTCCATGGCTCGCATTCTGGCGTGTTTTTATGTAACGGGTGCTCGTGGTGAACAACTTTTTAGGGGAACGTGTTAGTCAGTAAATTTATCGAACAACTTCTTGTTGATTTAATCCGATGAAGCTCTCAGTCTGGCAGAGTGCCTCTTAGACAACAGCTTCATTTATTTATGGAGCGTCGTCTAAAATCGGCTGCTAGGCGATTTGTCACTTAACTTCTGGTAATGAAGCAAACCAACTTCTTGCAGGTGCAAGGATCACAGCTTATGTTCAGTGGATCTTTAGACAGGCTGCGCCTATCGCTTCTTTTCGTTCCAAGCATATTTAGCTCTTCTGTACGGCCATGACACACTATTATGTTTTCTTATGCATTCCACGCTCACACTAGTGATGTTTGACTGCATCGATTATCATGTCTTAGCCAAGCAATGACGTCGGATGACCCCTCATGGTACTCCTCTCCCAGTGGAGTGATAACCTGCTATACGGGACGCTTGCCCTGCCCTACCTGTCTGTCTCGGGAAAGCACTCGCCTCTTGTCTGTCTCTCCCTCTCCCAGTGCCGTCTCCCTCCCGGTTGGAATTGTATGTCGCAGGGATGACCGTGCGGATTTGCTGAGGATGTCTCCGCAGAGAAAGTCCACTGATCCACTGACTGCAGCGGCGCTGAGGCCGGATTGCGGGGCGGCGTGCCACCTGTCAAGGAGTGTCCAGCTCCTCCCCTCTCCCTTCTCTCTCTCCCTCTCTCCCCCTCTCTCTCCCTCTCCCTCTCCCTCTCACTCTCGCTCTCTTTCCCTCCCTTTGTTTTTCCTGTGCTTCCCTCTACATTTTCCTGCCTTTACTCTTTCTCCCCTCTGTCTCTCTTCACCTCTCTCTCTCTCTCTCTCTCTCTCTCTCTCTCTCTCTCTCTCTCTCTCTCTCTCTCTCTCTCTTTCTCTCCTTCTATTTGCACCTCACCTGACACCCCATTTCCTCTGCTTTTCGACCTAGTGACAGTCTATAAAAGACTGTGGAATCTGTCACACTCCTCAGTACGCCTGTCGGCAGCGATGCACAGTACACACCGGTCGGTCCCACGGTCGGCAAACGGTGTGACACCTCCTGTCCCTTCACTGCCGTGCTGCTGGGAACTCGTGAGACACGCCGTGGGCACGACACAGTACTCCTCCTGGAATGTCACAGCGCCGCCAGCTCGCCGCTCTCATGGTCCGCCGTGTCGCGCTCCATGAGACACGGCGCAGCTTTCTGCAGCTTCACGTCAGCTAGTTGACGTGAAGCTGCAGAAATGCTCGGCGTCCCGCTACAACTGAAATACAAGAGGTGGGCGAAGGGGAGTGGCTAGGCACCTCCCACCCTTCATTGCAAGGGGCGTTGGATATTCTCACGCAGTGTTAGGCCATGCATTTGACCTTCGCTGAACAACACAATACGTCTGCGGGTGAAACAAAACAAACGAGTTAAGCCACATTCAAACACACAACAAGGCACAAGAAAAACAGCAAAAGAATGTGATTCTGTCCGGTTCTTTATGGTGTTTCATAAACGAGTGCAAAAAGTTACCAGACGGGTATTCTTGACTCACCCATGACATAACACAAACATAAATGCCGTAATGACTGCAGCTACAACATACTATTTTTTGCTTGTACTACCATAACGATATTTCCACCATGGTCAGGCGTCGTCACGGTTAACACATAGACCTGCAATGTGTCACATATTGACCTGCCATATGTTTCATTAATACATTCGTCTCACTAAATAAAACAACCTGACCTTTTCTCCCGTCCCTCGCTCGACAGCCACGCCGGTCCTCAGTCGTGTCACGGACCTCTACGCTCCCCTTTACCCACCATATCGCCGTTACAGCGGCGGGGGTCAGTCGGCCGAATAGGACCTTTTCTGCAGGCCACAGAGACGGCGGCCACCCCTGTCCTCTCCCCTCAGCCAGCAGACAGGAGAGTCAGTTGCGCAAGGCCGGCTGCAGGGCTCCAGGCACGTGGTTGGTTATCCCTCGCCCTGGCAGGGGGGGGGGGTCGATGCGACCCCCCCCCCTAAGGTTTTTCGAAGATAGCGTAAAAACGGCGGCGCGCAGCGCCGCCAAATTTGGCACAGCCTATGGGGCAACCTTTTTACATATTACCTGAAAATTTCAGGTCCGGGTGACCTTGGGTCAGGTCACCAGGTCAGGAAAACCGGTACAAGGTCATGGTCAAATTTCAATTTTCTTTTTGCACCTGTCCAACTCACAGTTTTCGACTGATTTCCTTCAAACTTTCAGGATGTGTTAAGTTCACCGAGTCGTATAACATATAGTTCGGGTTTTTTGATGTCACTGACCTGAGGTCAGTTAGAGGTCATTACGCCGTAATGTTAAGCCTATGGGAAAATACTAAAATCGGAAAATACTGGAGATATCCGCCTCGTTCTATCACTTTTGTGCTTTGAAACCACAGTACTTAACAGCAGGTCACTTGGTGCTCATTTGTTTGGTGTACTTATCCATGGGTCAGGTCAAGTGAGGTCAACTGAGGTCAAATGACGTTTTTGCCAATAACTTGGCACATAATGACGCTAGAGCTTAAAAATGGTGTCATTGTGTTCCTTATGATCAGCCGAATCGAATGATATGCGATATGACGCAATTTGGTTAAGTTGAACTTAATTAGTTAATTAAAGTTTACTTAAAAATTAAGAAAAACTTTAAGTTCACTTAAGCAAGCTAAAAGTATATCATTCGACGCGCCTTGACGTGCTGAGTTCACTGGTGCTTTTCTTTTTGCTCTATCTTAATTAGATCAGAAGTTATAAGCGAAAAACTTTTGGCCTGTTTTTAGAGAAATTTTTACATTTATACCCCCCAAAACCCCCCTAAATATTGATCTAGAGCAACCAAATTTGCACAGGGGCGAGAACTCCAGGGGGCCCACCCACCTACCAAATTTGGTGTTTCTAGGTGCCATAGGAGCCAATCGCGAGGGGGGGGGGTCGCATCGACCCCCCCCCCCCTGCCAGGCCGTGTTATGAAAAATGCCCTGCCAGGGCGAGGGTTATGCAGCGAGCCCTGTCACCCCGTGTCCGGCACAGGGAGAGTTAGGGTCACCTGCCCGGCTGGCCGTTCAGAGAACGCTCCCGCCAAGCAGCTGACTCCTAGCGTTAGAACTCCGACCAAGAGTTCACGCTGGAGGGTAGGTGTGAACCGTGTGACCGACCCTTAGGGCCTCCCTGGCGCCAGTCTGAGGCCCGGCGTCGACTGGAGCCAGGACTCCAGCCCGGTTTTAGTGTCGGTTGGCCGGGTCGGCGGCGGCAGCAGGCCCTAACCTCCGTGCACGCACCTCTGACGGGCACGTGGGGAGGGAGGCTCGGACGATGCACCGGCTCGGAACAATGCTGGGGAGCAATAAAGCCACGTTAGCGCGCCACCCTCCGCCAGCGACAGGGGTCGCCCGCTAACAGAGGTCAAGGTCAGACCACCAAACGGTGGTGAGCTGGAAAATATTTGAACGGACAAGGCAGCTGGAGTCGTTAGAGGCGAGTAGAAACTGGCTACAGAAAATGGGCCATCATTTCACTTGGGAAGTCTCTAGTCTTTCCACACAGTGGTGTCATAAAATCACTTTGTGGGCCTTTCTAAGATCCGCTTTGCCATCTGGATGATTTCGAAATACGAGCATCTTACTTTATTGCTCTGCAAGTTTTGCCAGATAAGGTCGTAAGTCGTAACATACACCTATCTCAGTGTGTGAAAACATTCCGCTTATCTGTTTGATTCTAGACATAGATGACTTGCAGGTGCATAAAAGCACACTTGCTGCAAGATACAAATGATCTTAAATTGCTGCATCAGCTGATAACACTTTATATCATAATCTTGTGCGTAAGAAATGACTTGATCTGCCCCACAAATTCAGTGAAACCTTTTAATCAGCATCTGTACTCCCTCCTAATCTCACTTTGAAGTGCAAGTTATGAGCAAAGGGCGGGTTAATTGCACTTGCAAGCCCAGCAAAGGTCTGCAAAATGATCAAGTCACCTATCAAAGTGATTTCCGGCCCGTTAGCTGCTTTATATTGCTGGTTGGCGTACCGTTAGCTATGTCCTAACACCGGAGTGAGACGTCAATGCTCTCGTGGCGTGATCTAAGCCATTGGCTTCAAAACTCTGAGTGTAATTCGCTAGATATATAACGAGGGATCTTTCGACCATATTGCAATATTCCTGGCATGTTTTTAGATGGATATTTTAATCAGAATATTTCATTTAATTTGTATTAACATTTTAATGCCTCCTGTCGGCTTCTCCTAACTCCAAAGTGTCCGTGCGCCGCACTGTCACGGCCGACGAGCGTCCTTCCCGGAAGCCACCCGCCTCTTCCAGCCCCCCTCCGGAAGTGGAGCGATGCCATGGGGGGGGGGGGTCTGACGTGGGGGGAGGTAACAGCTGGCGGCGAGGTATGACCCAGTTCCTTCGCCGCCGACCTTCCCCAGCAGCCACAGACGCCATTAACGAATTACGAAACACAGGGCCGCTGGGCCCACAGCGGCGCGATATGAGGCTGATCGGACCAGATCGGAACTCGGCGATAGGGTGGTTTAGGAACAGCAGGGGACACCAGTATATGATCGATTAGAATCGTCCCATCAACCAGCACAGACTTGTTTCACTGGGACATTCAATGACAATTTCGCTAGATGCACAGCTTCAGCTTTGTAGAATGTCTCGTTATAGCTATTAGCTGGCAAATTGCCAGGGGTCATCTGGTACTCGTGCGTCATCGTATGTGTGTTAGAGATGACCTGTATTCGGCCCGGCCTCCGTTTTCACCGTCAGCTGGCTAAAGCTACATCAGCCGCTACCTCCCTGAGCGGCGCACCGCGGTCGCTTCGGCCCTGACCCCTGTCTGCGCCGCACCTGGCTGTCTCACTAGCGAGGCTGACTAGCGGCCACCGGACGGTGCCACGCAGAGAGTAGCACCGCCTCCGCTGCTCTACCCAGCCGCTCATGAGCTCCAGTCGCTCTGTCCAGCGGCCCGACCTGCTTTGGTCGTCACTTTCGCCCGAATCAAAACCGAGAGCGACCCGGCCGGCCGGTCGTGATTCAAAACAAGCTCGGCTCGCCGGTGAATGAAGACATGACGGGGTGAAAACACACAATTAGAAACCCGTTTTTTTTTAGTCAAAACACCGTCAGTCATCATCATACCTCGCTAATAGTCTTGTCTCACGAGGTGACGGTATGACACGGCACAGAGAATGTGGCTTTAAGCTTCTGACTAATAGATATTGATGATGTCAGTTAGCGTTGGAATGTTGTCCCTCAGGGGATGGTAGGCAAACTTAGGGGTATCTGTAGGATCCATCCCAATGTCACCAAACTTGATCGATCTGGATCGTGAACCATCGCTGATACCCTAACAGAACCCACCGGAAACTGTTGGGGACGGGACGCCGGAGAAACGATGTCCCACGGCCGCGTGGGATTGGTTGTGTGTGACCCAGTATCGTGAAATCGATCCATCACGCTGACACGTCCCGCTGAGCGTTCCTTTAGCAAGTGCTCAGCGACCCCCAACTGCCCACCGCACACAACCTATGTGTGGTCTGTTTTGAAATGGATTGGCGAGCCTAACCTCGTGGCACGGCTGGTTTCACGTATATCTGGGGCACTATTCGATGTTCAGGATTCGAAGCAAAACGTCTGCTACTTAGCTAACGTAAATTTGTCAAGTGTGTTTCTATTTTTCAACACAATCAAAATTAGTTGCTGAACACTCATAGCAGCTATAAATAGCACTGAGGTCCCCACGGCAACGATTTCTTTACGGAATTCCCAGCAACTCTATGAAGGACATGCTTTTTCTAAGTGGTTCATGCTTAATTCCTGTAACAGTTGTTGATACTGAAGCGTGTGCTGATAGCGGATGACCGAAACGGCCTATATAACCAACAACAAAACAAACAACCAAAACAAAAACAAACGATATTGTGACTGAACCGACCCGGGTCCATACGTCTCTTATCGGCCTTCATCCAGCCTGCCTTTCCATCCATGGCAGTCCGAGAGACCCGGTACTATAAATGACATTGATACTGCCGCGTCATTATCGTGCCACGTCGCGTCGCAACACAATGTGTGGCCCCATGCCACACAGTGCCGCAGTGGGCGGGTTAATGATGCAGGGGCCCTGGGGCCCTGGGGAGTGCCCAAGGGCCTCCTCCCAGGAAACTGGCGCTGTAAAAAAATTTGGACCACTGCACTGGGGTGGGGAAGCAGGACATTTTAGGAGTTGCATGAACTCCGTGCTCTGATTTTTCTTTTTCGGTCTGTGGAAATCACCATGCGATGCAACGTATTTGACAGAACGGCGTGTTTTCGCAAGAAGTTTGCTGTAAAATGGTTTTCCCCACACTCTGCTCTACCTCCCAACAACAAACTGCTAGCCACATAGTTAATGTGATCGACTGGCGTCCAAATGATCACGTGGGGAATTCTGGCAGAATTCTGATTTCTGGCATGCACGCTAGCTGCAACATGCATGCCGGTAGAACCGAAAAAACATTTGGTGTCTATAATTTCTGGTGAAACAAGGAAACTACCAGTGTTGTCACTGCACTCTGAAAAAATATCTGTAAATGTTTTTGCGCAAGGGTATTGGCTATCAAAGTTTTAGCATCTGGTGGTCGCCATGACTATTTGGTGAAGCTTCTATATGTAGATTGAGGTGCGAGCATTTCTCGTATTTAGGTCTCAGGTCTCCTGAAGTTGAATGCCATTTGACCTCACATTTGAATGCCTATGGCCCTTCCTCCATGATTCTTCAGTCCTAAGAAGGCGGGGGATACGCACGTATGATGCAATGCAGTCCCCGCTGTTGGTGTTACTGCCTAATGCAAACATGCAGTCACTGATTGTCACCGGGTGAGCCGCAGCGTCCACCAGTGATATTGTCTTATGCAGAAGCGAAGTCTCCATAAGGGATTGCACTTGTGAGCAGCTCAGGCTCTATTCGTCGTTTCCTCTCGTGCAAATCGTGCAAAGTACTTCGATCGCAGTCATTACCTTTGTGTCCATTGTGCACCGTCCACAGAGAGAGAAAAAGGTTGGATATCGGCTGGCACGAATTATCGTGTCTTCCGCGATTCCCAGTGGAGCAGCCATTCCAGCCAGCCGCAGAGATTTGAAGCTACAAACGACGTGTACAAGCAGACGTGTGCTGTAAGTTTTAGCTAACATTTATCGCTGATCACGCGCAGTTAAAATGTTCGTTCTGACATTTGACAGGCGGAACTCGATTTCTTTCTAGATGGGGATTACAACGAGTGGGCAGTTCACTGTTCTGTTCCGATCAGGAAGCAGTGTGTTTCTGTCGTTTTGTGAACATGCTTTTCGCCATGTTCCCCAGTGACCCTGTCTGCTCAGATTCCTCTCTAAGCCAAACTCAACGTAACATCACACTTCTCATTACGTCAGGCGACTTTTGCTGCCATAGGCGTGGCGGCGGAACGGAGAGGGCACCGGGGCACCGTGCCCCCTCTTGATTTTGGCATTTCAACATTAGCCTTATGGGCGTTGCATGGAAAGAATGGGACCAAAAGTCGTCAGTGCCGCTGCAACGTAACTCCCACGCTGGCCGCCCTGCCGAACAGGCCGGTAGGGGAGAGCAGGGGAGGAGCGTTAGGGGAGAGCAGGGGAGGGGTTCAGGGGTCAGGGGAGGGCGGTCACCTCTGCGCGGCGGCTCCTTTGATCGTCCACCAGCCGCCGACGAGCGGCATTTGACGTGCGTTCCCACCGCGCGTGTACAGAGATGTACGGAATGTGACGTCAGATGATGGATAGGACGTGAGATGGATCGGAGATACATACAGAATCTCCGGCTGTCAAACTCTGTTTCTCCTTTGCCTTCTATCTGCACAGACAAGGGAAAAGGCACAGACTAGAGAAGTTTTCCTTGACGAAAAAAAAAAACATCGAGAACCGCAAAATCATCACCATGTAGCATATAGCCAATTCATGTAACATGGACTTCTATCCATCTCCCAGATAGTTTGTCTGTAATGGAAGCCGGTCACAGCCCAGCCCCACTAACTGTGTCCTCCCCTCCTATAGGAGGGGAGTCTAACAGTGATATATACTCGACTTCGGTTAGACTATATATAGTCTAACCGTGGTAGTTTTCGCAGCAACCACCACCCTCCCCAGTGGTCAGTCGGTGACCTCGACACCCCCTCTCAGGGTAGAGGTCACACCCTCACCACAAATGTCGACCCTGGGAACGCTGACCTAACCGCGGTCCTGTGAACGGGGTGGGTCAGAACGCTGCTGTCCACCTTTGGGGAGTTGAATGCTGAGTTAAATGTCGTAGCAGAGCGGCTCACTGTATGGCTTCGCCACACTGCAGGAACAGAAGGACCGAACAGGTCAATGGCGGGCAGACCAAGGACCTCTCGCAGCTGCTGTAAGTGGTTCCTCTTAGAAGGCTGCGTTTATGAACACCAGGAATTTCAAGTCGGTGGGAGGTATGGGTAGTCAGCCATGTGCTCTATATAATCACAGCCTCCTCTTACCAATTATGGTTTGATTCTAAGGGGTGGTCTTGGACCCTCAGCAGTACAATGACTGTTATTAAGGGGAGGAGTTGATTCTGCTCTCCGTGGGGTGCGTGATCCATAAATACTTCCTAGCAGCACGGTGTCGGTGATTGTGTTTGCTGGTCCTACCATATACGGTAAGGCAGAAAGTCAACGCATTCCACTTGGCTTATTTATTCGTCATTTTATAATGCCTGAATACGCGTTAAAATAATTAGCAGGCTGAGGTCATCATATCTGAGCCCTGAGGTCATCAAATAAATTACAAGGACTTTTGCTCCATTACTCCCTCTCTTCAGCTCGGTTAAATCAATTCATGCTTTCAGCAGAGCCCACAAACTTGTTATATAACCTGAGAGAGGGCGCACCTAAATGCGTTCCATGTAACCGTCGACCGGGGGAAGGGGAGGGGCGATCGCTGCTCAGCCCCGATCGGACCGCCTATCGAACAATCAGCCCACCGATGGCCTGGGGCGTGGGTGCGTAGGGCGGGGTCGTCTCCCCTCCCCTCGCCACCCGTCCTCCGCCCGGCTCCTCCAGCAGTTTCCGCAGTTCGCCGCTAGGTGTCGACCTCAGTACCGCCGCTGGCGCCGTCTGCCGGCGCACCGCCGGACCTTGAGCGAGGCACGGAGGCTGGAATTCGCACTTTCTCTCGCTGGTGGAGTGCTGCTGGACTGTATGTGAGAGACTGTGGGAGAGCTGACCTGACTGCGGCCAGCTGCCGAGCCGCCGAGCCGTCTCAGTTAGGTAGAATGACGCAGTTGGGTAAACCGCCGCACGGGCCGACCCACGGAGGACCAGCGCGGGGTAGGACGACGGACGATAGGACTCAGTGCAATGACACGTCAGAACAGATGGCAAAGTCTTCCTTATCCCTTTCATCCAACATTATAAAAACGGGCGCCACCTTTAAACGCTCGGGCGTCACAACATCGCGCTAATCTATCAACAAAGCGGAGCCAAGTTACGCGGCAATTATGAACAGTTAGTGCGGCAAATGTCGGCACTGGTGAGACAAACAGCGGCGCACCAGCAGAACACTGTGAGCGTGCGATCCCCGCCTGATAGAGGGGAACAATAGGTCGTTAAATTTGCGGAACAACCCCGACCCTGGTTCAGCCCCAGCGCCGAGTCGAATACTGTGCTGTTGAACACTCACGAACTTCCCTGCAGATTTAGCACCTGAAGATGCAGGCTAGAGACTCAGTTGAGGCTGCTTTTGTGATTTGAAGGTTTCAAGGCCGAGATGCGTAAGTTTTGTACCTGGCTGAATATTGAAGGGTGGAGCTGGCAGTCTAAATTGTGCTGTTTTTCTCGTCGGATTGAATGCATAATATTTTTTTTTTCACTATTGATGCAGCTGGAATAAAATATCAAGTGTAACTTTTCTTTCGATGAATAGTCAACGTCAGGGACCATGGAATGTCACAATGGAAAGAATGGATATTGCGCGGAGCAGAACTGATTTTACATATGCAAAGTCTGCATACAGATAATCTCGTCCTCATGTGTCTGGCATAGTCAAATATCAACGTTTTCTAAATTCTTATCGAGTCTGGCCCCGACTATGAGCTACCGCGAGTTTCCCTGTACTTATGATTTTGCTCCGACTGCAATCTTCAAGTGGATTAGAAATCAAGGTACTAGATTGGTCAGCGCTTATGATTGAAGTAATTTCATGGTGGCATCTCTAATTCAACACATTTATTCAGGTCACAAAATGTGACATGCAAAACACGATTACAGTGACCACACAATACCATGCTGTGACCGAAATATGGTAATTTCTGCTGATGTCCCCACACTACCGTCCTGTCCATGGGACCCCCAATCCCACCGATGGGTCGCGTCCCACCGACAAGCCGTGGGACATCCGGTCACATGACCGCCGGGTCACTGCAGGGGTCACCCCTTCCACCACACGGCGGGAAAGGGACGCCGCCGATATATCTCAACCCAATCAGCAGACTTGGGGTCATCGACCCGATCTGCGACCCCGCCCTGGGGCAGGCTCACATATCAGAGACGCACGCACGCACACCGATATCCGCACACGCACACACGCGGAAAAAGGCGGAGCTGACGGGAGTTCGGAGAGGGGGGGAGAGAGAGAGAGAGAGAGAGAGAGAGAGAGAGAGAGAGAGAGAGAGAGAGAGAGAGAGAGAGAGAGAGAGAGAGAGAGAGAGAGAGAGGTCAATGCTCTTGGCATGTTGTCTGCGCATAGGGCTATCGTCCCCACGCACTCTAACTAGCAGTTATGGATCGCCTAATCGTTCTGAAGTTTGTCGAATATCGAGAAGCGCATAATGATGTATTTGTGTACTATGATGCTCTTACACGATCATTTACGATAGCTGAGATGATTATTTGTGAAATGGACCATAATATGTTTACATTTAGTGATTGGTAGAGCCGTACACAAATACGGATCCTGGTGGCTGTATATTCATTAGTTACATGCGACGTAATTCATCGCCGGCATTTCGTTTATGAGAAATAAGAAATGGCGCATCTATCCAATGGTCCTATTTGTCCTGAATTAAATGCAACAATTGTTACAAAATGGCTTCTTATGAAAACTGGCGAATAATCTATTCGCCATTCGTTACCATGTTTTGCGCTACTCTAACACAAAGACCGCGCCCGGACCGGCCATGCCCAGACCGGTATGACAATGCGTTGATCACGATTTGTCCAAGTCAGATATTATCTTATGTCGAGATCAAAGTATCGTTACGGTCCAAACTCCATAGACAAGCGGACATACGGTTTTACAAGAGTTAGGCGACGAAATACTCAGCTTAATTATTAAGTAATGGGCACCATTAGGTAGGCCATACAATTTTCTGTAGTACCGCATAGTCGCTGCAGTCAAAGGTGTTCTGGTTTTTATGCTATATGCCAAATAATTTTTGCGTGTAATCACCGGTGACACGACATATTTCTGCTTTATTGGGTTGGGCGGTGAAGTCGATGACGTGATCACAATGAAAATGGCTTAGTTTTGTAGAACATTGAATTCTGATTCCGGCACGACTCTCGCTAGTCCATTTTTTATTATAAATAAACCATTAATTGCGGTACAAAGTCAAAACTAGCCCGAAACGGCGCCCGCAGCGGCCGTTAGCAGCTCGGCCTTATGGTAAACAGGTTAGTTCACATTCCCGCCGCTATGCGAGTGGCGGCGGCGCCACCTGTCCTCATGTCCGCCTTGGACCGTAACGTTGGCGATTTGTGGCTGCATTTGATGTCAAGCTTTGTGTTATTTTCCATGAACGGACACAGTCGGACATATCCAGAATTGTTACTAGGTAGTGACGGAAGGGATCTTTATGTTAACTCAACGTTGGAATAAGCTTTTGAACCTATTGTATGTGATACAAATAACGCTGCATGCGTGTAGGTCTCTCACCTCAACAACATCGAGCCAGTAAAGCTTTCTAACTGCGCGGAGTCATGCTCTACAGCCTGCTCAGATGAATGAGTGCTTTGGAATTTCACACAGTCCAGTCTCCTTCATGCTGTCTTCTACACCCCGTTTTCTTCAGCTTATGAGACAGCTGCCAATACCGTTCTAATACGCCGTCGATGGCTGAGGCGGCTTTCGACTGAGTCTATTCACTTTCCGTCAACCGGTTGTAGGCAGCCGGATTGGGGCCACGCGTCTCACTTTCTGTCTCTGTGGCTGTCGTTAGTGAGTAGTCGGAAAGAGAGGAGAGAGAGAGAGAGAGAGAGAGAGAGAGAGAGAGAGAGAGAGAGAGAGAGAGAGAGAGAGAGAGAGAGAGAGAGAGAGAGAGAGAGAGAGAGAGAGAGAGAGAGAGAGAGAGAGAGAAAGAAAGAAAGAAAGAAAGAAAGAAAGAAAGAAAGAAAGAAAGAAAGAAAGAAAGAAAGAAAGAAAGAAAGAAAGAAAGAAAGAAAGAAAGAAAGAGAGAGAGAGAGAGAGAGAGAGAGAGAGAGAGAGAGAGAGGAGAGAGAGAGAGAGAGAGAGAGAGAGAGAGAGAGAGAGAGAGAGAGAGAGAGAGAGAGAGAGAGAGAGAGAGAAAGAGGAGAGAGAATCAATCAGGTGGAAACGGAATGATTAATTGGGTCTCATCCGAAAAAGTTTGGTTTATGATGCTGAGAGAAGTCCAGCAATTCAAAGCGTTGATTTTTGCCGAATCTTCCATGTATTGATGACGAACCGTGCACTCACAAGTCACAAGACGGTACAAATTACATGAAATCAAATCTATCCCACAGAAGACTGAAATTAAATTCCACACATCAGGTGGAATTAAAGATCGTTTAAGAAATGTGTACCAGAGTGGAAACAGGCAAGTGAGGAAAATTCTACAAAAGAAAGCGTGAAGATCCTGCCGCATTGCTCACTCCCGCCATCTGACGCTTGACCTGATTATCTTTGCCTGTTTCTTAACCCGCGCCCCACTGGGGGGGGGGGCTATTTATAGCCCCCCTCCCGTTTTTCTGCAATAACTTCCAAACCGCTTGACGTATCGACGCCAAACTTTCAGTACCTTAGGCTGCATCAATTTGACACCTTGTGTCAAAATTTGAACTTCGTACCTACTATAGGTCGGCCGGAAATGACGTCAGAGTGACGTCATGTTCGGCCGATTTCGACGCAAAACATTGAACCACGGCAATCGCTCCCAAGAGCTCAGTTTTTAAGCTAGATCCAATTTCTTTGCATCAGAGGACTCAGAATAGACTGCGCTATCAAACTGCTATCTCGGATTTTCGAAATTTTGAAAATTTCGAAAATTTTATATAATAATATCCAAAATTTATATTTTTACATTTTTTTTTTCAAAACGTTTTTGACTTTTCGAAAAAAACCGGAATATATGTGATAGAACGCATTATTATGACTAACTCTAGCAAGTTTTAGCTAAATATCTTCAAAAATGGCCAAGTTTTACGCATTATTGCAAAAAATTCACAATTATTCATTTTTCAAATCAATTTTTTAGCACGTATTTGACATCGTACGCCAATATAAATAGCACCATCGTGTTCCTGAGCTCAAACTGCATCCAATAGACACCTTTCTTGTTAAAAAACTTTTAACTTCAAAATTTGACCTTTTTTGACCTGAAAGTGACCTAACATAAGCTAAATTCGACTCAAAATGACCTCGAATAACACAGACGACATCAAATTGCCGGTCCCGTAGCTCAGTTGGTAGAGCGTTGGACTCCGCGTGGTGAGAGCACGCGTTCCCGGTTATAACAGTCCGGGTTCGAAGCGCGACGGGCGCTCGACATTTATGGGCCTCCTGACAGGCATGGTTGCGGTTGGTGGCAGGCCGTAGCCAGGGGAAGTCAGTGAGGGGACCGGCCGTGCGCGGCTATGTGCGCACGTTAAACTTTGGACTCTAAATTCTGCCATAGAACTGGAATTGCGCGATCGGAGGGTAGAGGGCAGGGTCACCGCAACAAGCTTCGCTTAGCGGTGGCTCTGTCCTTGTGAATCCTTCCTATCAAAAGGTTCGGACTAAATTTATAAAAAAAAATTCGAAATCTCTGGCCTAAATGGACCATAAAACATGTGTCACGTGACCGACGCATGATATAATATTTTCGTGACCTGTGATGACCTGACCTTGACCTGAAAATCAAAGTACAAGTTTGGTACCCTCAGGGTAACTAGAGCATCTGTTCCCGAGTGCGTGATCCAAAAATGAGCCTGATCTGACTTGTAAGACGGCGGCCAGAGCCCAAAACGTGATCAAGCCAAAATGCTAATAATTTTTACTTTGACCTGACCTGTGACGTCATCGGTGACCTCGAGGTCAATGAAATTAGGTTTCGCTCGACAGTTTTTCCGGGGCTATCAGACGCCGTTTGAATTTTGACGATCGGCCCAGTAGTTTCGGAGTTAGGAGGGGGGCTATGAATAGCCCCCCCCCAGTAGGGCGTGTTATACGCAGACCCCAGTGGGGCGCGGGTTAAGTCTCTGTTGACCTGAGGTCAGTTGACTCGAGGTCATCATGGATAGGGCACGGCCCATGTTTGACCCGGCCGGTGGCCTGTCATCGCCCCGGCCCAGTGGCGACTGCGGCAGCGGCTCTGGAGACAAGGCTGGCCTTTCCGGACCGCCGCACACAGGTCGCCCAGGGGAGACATTGGGTAACCAGCGCTAGGCGTGGCCCCCAGCGGAGGCCTTGGGGCGGCAGGCGGCGGGCGGCGGCGGCGGCGGCGGCGGCGGCGGGGCGGAGTGCTGTTCCAGTCGTCTCGGTGAGAGGAGCTGCGGCGCGCCGTGCGGCGGTGAGCGGACCGGACAGACACTCAGTGAGAGCGCTGACAGCGCCGGTACTGGTCGGAGGGCGACGCAGGCAGTGAACGAGCCACCATGGCCTACAGAGCGCAGCGCGCCCACCACCCGTACGAGGAGATTGAGTACGATGAGAGTCCGTACGCCACCCGGCCCGGTCCGAGCCGCAGCGGGTATCCACAGCGTGAGGAGCAGACTTATGACTACCTGCCGATCCAGCGTCCGGCCAACAGGTCAGTGCGAGGTCAGAGGTCAGGTCATCGGCCGTCGGCGGTGGGGTGGTCCCACGAGAGACCGTCGGCCGCCGAGGTTTGATTAGGCGGCGCAGGGTCAAATGGCGTGTGCATTGTGCAACCGGTGGTCGCCGCTGTAATCGCCGGTCGTGAGGTAACACAGGGCATGGGAAGTGGCGGTCGCCGCTGATGATATATCACCGTCTGAAAGAACCTGATACACCGCCGGTGAAAAATAGAGCAGGAATTCTCGGCATTTGGAATGCTTTTTAATTTCAAATTACATTTTTGTTATTAGATTAGTTAATTATGGGTAACAAAAATAATAATAGGATGTATTTTGTTCAATTCGATACATCTTATGACGAATATAGTTAAAATAAACTTTCTCACTTCGGTCAATTCTCACATCGCGAAAGACACTTCGCTTTGGGATTTCGTCAAATAATATTTTTATGAAGATTTAGGAAGTCCAAACACGCTGAACGTATTCATGCACCCCCCTATTCTTTAGAAATATTGTCCTCCAAAAACTTATCCTGGCTGAGATTTGTCCTCGAGTTTCCCTCGCTGTTCGGCCGCGTGTACCTACATGCTCTAATTAGAGGTGAAATGACTCGCCGTAGTCGGCTGGCTCGCCAGGCCACCATTGATAACATGGTTAGCTCCTCATGCGCGACGAAACTGGTCCATGACAGACAAACTCGGCTGCGTACGACGTCACCCGACTCCATTACATGTTCCACCACAAAAAAGCGACGAGACGACCCCCAGGTGTCTTTAAAACTCCCAGGGTGGTGGCTGAAAGTGATGGATACTTACCGTACGTACCGCTACAAAAGTGCTAAGGTAGCTCATTGAGTGGTTGTTCTATTTGATCCCCTTCCCGTCATTAGAAATTGTGTCGTTTCTCCAGTGTATTGCCCTCCTGTGATCTCTGTGTATCTGTCTAATTAATCATCCGTGTCATGGATGAACGACCCGCAGCCGTGAAAGGACGTTTATCTTTGGGCGTTTCGTAAGCGCCATCTGTTGTCGGGGCTCGATCGGGCGTGGCGGTGGGCGAGTCGGTGATCGGGACAGATGTCAGCTGCTGGTCCCCTGAATTGAGTCATCGTTTGAGAGCTGGACTGGCTGTCGCTCTGCTGGGTGCCTAGCTGCTCGGCTGGAGGTCTGCCTTTCTAATTGATCGGTAGACTGTCCAGTGTCCACTGTTTCAATGCTCATCCCACATCTCTCATTAGCATGACTGGGAGTCGCTGGAATCGCAGTCTTGCCAACTGTGCAGCGTGGGCGACGGCGCCGGCTCGCTGGTTTCTCCGTCAGAGTCAGACCCGGTGCCGCGCCACCGAGTGTGTCGTCAGGCACAGAACTGGGTCGGAATCTCTGTCGGCGCGGCTCCAACCGGTGCTAGGCGTTAGGAGTCGGCAGCTGACCGGAAACTAACCTGTTGGGTGCTCGTGACGACCGACAGTGGAGTCAGTGGAGCGAGTCTCCCGCTGTCAGTCTGGCTTCGGAAGGGTCAACCATGACAGACCTACAGGTCGACACCAATGAAAGACCACCAGGCAGATTGATATGTTACAGATTGATAGTTATGGAGGGCTCCTTGGGAGCCCACACCCTCGGCAGGTGCATCCTCGCTGTTCGCTGCGCTGGCCAGCGGGACGTCGAGCCAGTTTCCGGCGTCCGCAGGGTGCTCGAAGTCCTGCGGCACCGCCGCCGGCCAGTCCGGTCCTACCGGTCAGCTGTCGTCTGTCAG
The DNA here is from genome assembly GCF_019059575.1 of Amphibalanus amphitrite. Taxonomy (NCBI): domain Eukaryota; kingdom Metazoa; phylum Arthropoda; class Thecostraca; order Balanomorpha; family Balanidae; genus Amphibalanus; species Amphibalanus amphitrite. The sequence continues at coordinate 180,180 of NW_024882682.1, read as the reverse complement.
AGAAAGTTTCCCTCCAACCGGCCAGACTTCAACCGTTGTGGCTCAAGGTAGCTGTAAAATCTGTCGACAGCGGTGCTCAAATATGCAGTAAAACGTCTATTGAAACCACAGATGGCTCAGTTGTGTTGATAGCGGTATGGGTATTACAAGACTGTATCTAAACCATGGCTACATGTATGAGCAGTCTGAGAGCACCATCACTCCATTTATCATCTCGTTTAGAGATTGTCTCCTCAGTCATGCGTCTCAAACGTCTCGCGGTGCCCGAAGTTCCGGGAATCTGTCTGCTCTGCCCGGGCTCGTCTGGGAGTGGGTCCAAAGCCGGTCTCACTACACCGCCCGACCGGCTGACCAGCCCGGGTTTCGTCACGACTCGGGACTTTCAAAAGACCCCACTGGAGAAACTGTGATCACTGAAGTGATACGACCCCGGCCAGATAGGGACAGACCATATCTGGCGAACATTCTGCTCAGTTATGCTCGCCTGCGCTTGCGCTCTTCTGCAAACTGCAAATATCTGGCAAACAAAGCAGAAATGACTGATGTCTGTGGTTTGAACAAACCCGGTGTGATGACCGCACAACACGGCTAGACAACGGGCTTAAAAAACTGGCTCACCGTAAGCTTTCTGGTGATGCTTTCCAGGATTTTGTCGGGCTCAGAACTGGTTAGATAATCCAACAAATCGCAAGGTGTCGCTACTCGTGCTAAAAAGTCCAATTCAATCCTGGCGGCTCCTATCACAGCCAGACCATAAGTTCAAAGTTGGAAAGTGGAAACCATTCAAGTTAAGCCTCCAGCCTCCAGAGAAGTGGCGGGCAGGGTGGTAGCGTGACAGAGCCGGATGTAAGATTCCGAATGCGGCGCGTGGCGAGAGAGAACCGCCCAGTCCGGGGAGAGAGATTATACCACCTGGCGAGCCCAGCTGGCCGCCTACGCTACTCAAACCTACACTGCCTCCGCTGTATGTAAAATGTAACTTTCGGACGGGGGATGTTTCTTTCTACCTGTGTGTCCTATTCTGTAACTTGAAAGAGTAGCTGTTTCTGTAACTTCTTTGATCAAATAAGGCAAACAGACGATGGGTCACATGTCTTTGTGTACGTCAGTTATGTTTAAATCACGAGCCTGGGTCTACCACAACAGTCTGAGTCTCCGAAGGGCTCCTGCTGCCCCCGGCGGCGGTGACTCGACCGGCGAACAATACCGGCCGGCCGGTCTCGCGAGCTGCATTGTTCGGGCGTGGGGCGCCGTGCGTGCAGCCAGGCTCCAGCGGCTTGCACGCCCGTGCCGTGCCGCTCGGCTGAACGGCCGGCCAGTCTGACCGCCCAGCGCAGCAGTCACCGTTATGTGTCGCTCCGTGCATTGAGACCCCACTGCTCTGTCATGCTGTACCTAGTACAGCCGACACTGTTCGTCTGGTTTTAAGTCCACTAGCTGTGAAGCTTTGCAAGATGCGGTGTAGCCTGCTGTTGATGAATGCTGGTGCTGACCTATACTGGGCCTCACGCAGGCCGGCTGGCACGGCCGCCGTTTTCACCGCGCACATGTATCTACTTTCCACTATCCATATGATTCGGCTTCGATCAGCGCGGTAAAAACAGACGAGTCTGGGCTATTGTTCTCGTTAGGGATTTCTCCTCGGCTCGGCGGATTCCCACCAGCTGTCAGCTATTTCGGCTCGCTGGTGTACCGTCGACCATTTATCATCGACCATTCGACCATCGACCATTGACCGTTCGACTTTCGACCATTCAACCATCTACCGTTCGGCCATCGACCGTTCAACTTAGCCTAAGTTGATACAGCTTCATCATTGCGAGTCGATACACCATCTATATGTTGCATAGTTCGTCCAGCCCAGACAGACCATTCGGCATCCAGTGATGAGGAAGAAAATCGAGCGCCGGCACGCGCCGCGTTTTTAGGCCTACCTGCCGTGTCAAGTGTGACAGCCCGACAAGGCTGACAGGTGTGTAGGCCCTGACTGGTGAAGAAGAGTGCCCCCGGCGGCAGATGCTCAGCGCATCTCGTCTCGGCAGGATAGAGCACAATGGGTCAGGAATGCGAGCTTGTGTGGCCAAATTTCACCGCTAGATGTGGAAACCGGACGCGTCATCGGTGTCCAAAACCGCAGCATTAAATGATCCCGTTTCAGAATTATTATATGATTTGCTCAGGAGATCTTGCAGAGCGCTTGATCCCTTGTGAATGCCTGTAAAATGTCAGGTTGGACGAATGTAATGCGAATCGCTGTACAGTAAAAGTGTCTGGTGTCTCTGATCTCTGCACGATCACTGTTATCCGGTCATCCATGTCCGGGGTGGTCAGGGCCGCGCTCTGATATCTGGAGACGTGTGCACTTTGCAGAGTGCAGAGAGTCTGGTGATGAGCAGGGGCGTTAATGCTCAGTGGGCCTGCAGAGGAGGCTGGTGACGGTCCTAGGTGGCAGAGTCCGGCCCGGCCTGACCAGTAGCTCCGGTTCGGTTGGCACCTAACTCCGCCGCCGCCCCCCTCGGCGCGTCAACCAGCGGCCGGCGTTAGTCAGCCCGGCGGCCATTCCATCTGAGGGGGCAGCCGGCCCATCTGCGTCGGCTCACCGCAGCGTCGGGCCGCTAATCTGGCGGCCAAGGCCGGCGGGCTGCCAGGCCGGGGGAGCCGCCTGCCGCGGCGCCGCCGGGCCTCCCCGAGTGGCACCGCATGGCACGCCGCCGCCGCCGGAACCAGCCCCCTCTGCGGCCGCGGCTCTCCGGACAGACATCCGGGTTCCACTCCCCCTGTGTGAGCGTCTGTGTGAGATAGGGGCCGTCTGAGATACGGCGCGCACGACACGGTGGGTGGGGCGCCGCTCGCCGCTCCTACACACAGACACGCAGCCGGCGGCGGCTATCGGGAGCAGATCTTTCCTCAACGGACCATGGCATGTATCTCCTCTCAAGTGAACCATGGATTACTGCACTGAAACACGACTCTGCATGAGAACTGCCCCGGTATGAGATTTAGGAGCGGCACAAAACGAAACATTGCCTGCCTTTGGATATTGGTATGAAATTTAAAAAAACAGTTGGGGTATTGCTATAAATACTGCCTTTGAGCGAACAAGCTGAATCGTCGCTTCTTCAGATGAGGTTTCAGTCAGGCTACAACAGCGTCCTCCTCGACGAAATTAAATACTCGCTTCTTTTAGTGTTCTGGTCAAGTAAGGAGCTGACTTGCAAGTTACAGAAGCAAAACATTTCAAGGACGGATCCTCCGCCATTCTAGTGTCGGTCGCGCTGATGACATCCGGTCTACTGCAGATGCATCTTTGAGATAGCCGCCCCGGACTGGTCTGTATCTATCAGGTTGAGTCTGAGCCTACGACTGGCCGTCTGACGGGGGCGGGGGCGGGGGCGGCGGACCCACCTGCTCACCTTCGGAGCTGGCTGGCCGCGCTCAGCAGCCGTCCCGGCCTTGACTGGGCTCTCTCCGTTCAATCGTCTGCAGTCTGCACCCGGCCACCGCGAGCCGATCGAAGCAGCCCCCTTCTGCAGACAGGCCGTATTAACCCTATTCCTGGCGGGCTCCGCCGGGACAAGAAACTGGCGGGGGGGGGGGCCGATTCGGCCCCCCCCCTGAGATCTCGAGAACGAAGCAAGATAGCGACAAGCGGTAAACGGCATCGGATAAGCACGGCCAAGATCTACAATTTTTACTAAGGTCATTTTCAGGTCAGGTCAAAGATGACGTCACAGGGGTCGAAAAAGTCAAAATGGCGGCGCTAGATATGGAGAGAGTTTTTCTCGAATAACTTTCGAATTAGTCAAGATAGGAACAAACTAAGGGCATCATCGTGATCCTCTCGTCAATCCGCATCGAATGATATATATGTTGACCTCGAAAGGTCAAGGTCAAAGGTTGACCTCAGGTCACGTGACCTCGAGGTCATCATGTATATCATTCGATGCGTCTTGACGAGCTGAACACAATGAGACCATCCACGCGTCTGTATCTTGTTCCTGTACGGAGTTATTGGCCAAAAACCTTTGGTGACCTTTGATGACGTCACATGACCTCACAGCTGCCCAACAGCAAAACAGACCTCAAGGTAGTGAAGGTTGATCATATATGAAGTCATGTATGGTATATGGGGCCATTCCGACCCGTTTTAGTGGTAAAAACAGGGAGTTGATTTTTCCCCCATTGACTTATAATTGGGAGGTCGCGAAATTGACCTGACCTTAGGTCACCGATATCAAAATTCCGAGATATACAAATTGCACATACTGGTACCCTAACTAAACCCTGAAGAGAAGAAATTAATCGGTCAAAAGCTCTAGCTCTGGCGTGATTGCAAACTTTTCTGAGGTAGGGTCACAAAACCGCCTCTGGTGACCTGACCTGAGGTCAGATCAACTCAAAATTTTCAGACATGTTGCGTAGAAGCCTTTTAGGAAAAGTCAGAAAATTTGAGCTTCCTAGCTCAACGCGTTTGGGAGAAATAACCAAAAAACCTCAGGGGGGGCTCCTGAGGCCCCCCCCCCCGCCAGGAATAGGGTTAAAGGGAAGCGTTCAGGCCGGTGAGGAGACGAGAGGTCTGTCTGAGATACCATACTGCAAAAAGGACAATCGAAGGACGGGAAAAGTCTATGTAATCCATGAGTAAAGCAGGTCACTAACCGACAGTTAAAGAGAGACCCAGAGTTTGGGTCTGGGCGTCTGAGAGAGACCGTCAAAACAATGGATGAACAGTTTTCGTCTCTCCGTTTCCGTCATGTGACGCAGCTGTTTACTGTACCGCGGGCTTGAGCGACTGCGCGATGATATGTGATTTGTAATCATGCCCGAGGCGATGTGGCGGTAGGGTAATAAGCGTGACAATAGCTGCGGGTGCCTACTCAATCAGTTCGCCTGGGCGGTCAGTCCTGCGTCCTAGTTCCCACAGGCTGTCGGTTGTGATGGGCGAGACTCGTCCTTCCCCCGTCTACCGTCCGCCGCCGTCCCAGCCGGGTTCTGTCGGAGAAAGTGAGCTGACCGACGCGTCACAGCTGCCCTGCCACAGCGGCCACCACAGCCGAGCTGTGGGCGGGTGTCATCATGTTACCGTGCGCTGAGTGTCGCCGCGACTGCAGCTGCCGTTGCCAACAACATGCGTTGTTGGCGACGCAAGGCGTTGCCGTCGAATGAACAGCAACCGGCCGTGGTTTGATGGCTCCGCCCGATGTCGCCCGACCAGCCACCGCCTATGGTGACACCTGAGGTGTCATCAGACGGTGTCATCAGACGGTGTCATCTAACGCGTCACAAGGCGCCGCCGCCTGGGCTCCGGAACATGGGCCAGCTCACCGCGACCTTGTCTTAGGATGGGTCTGTCGGAGCTGTTGCTCACTGTGGAAATTCCTGCGTCTGGGATGGACACTCCACTTTGCATATGGAAAAGGGACACAATTTATGCAGCATGATAGTCTAAATTGGTGGAATAGTTACAAGCATTTCCGGGCTTTAGGTGTTTTTTTTTTTCAAAGTGCACACTAGTATCACATTCAGCTTAATATGCGATGATATGTGCTAGACGCAAATGCCAAATGTGCAAAATATAGGGACTTACCCCAAAAGTGAACTTTATCTAACAGTGGTCACATCAGTGATACGAGCGTTGGGTTTACTAGGAATTCGTCTATCTTCAGACTGTTCAGTCTCTATGTATGTCACCTTATTCGAACTTATATTTTACCGGCCAAATTAATTCAAGGCCATCCACACATAATGAGAAACATCCTATAAAGATGGCGGCAAGATGACGTCCGCCGGACCTTGGAAGAGGCTGATCTTGGCTCGTTTATCTCGCGAGCAGTCTGAGAGGTATGCTGAGGATTTTGACAAGTAACTACAGACGGCCATGTAAGACGCTCAAACCGGGCCCTAAGACCTACATCCTGCTGGCAACGCCAATCCCATATCTGAGGACATATCTCTGTCAGGAAAGGGGTTTACACAATCCACAGACCGCATGTTAGCATTGAGTGTCCATGACAGACTCTCACTTGACCATCTCAAATACCTGCTCACTTTTAGCCAGCTTGATAATGTTTCTAAACCACACAATGCACACCACTTTTATTTGTTTGTGGATTTTCCTTCCTTTTCTATTCTTCTATTCTATTCAACTTTCGGAACACTGAACGCCAATTTTTGAACTCTCTGCACTCTACAACGGCGTATTCGGAATCCTTCAGATATTCAAGATCTGCATGGCTCCGGATGAAGTGGAATATGTAGAGACGGTCAGATTTAATTGCTGGCGATCGCCACTCTGTACGTCGATACTCGAAAGGGCGCAGGAATTGTGGGGTGCTAGACACCAGGCGATGATCTGCGGCTATAGTCCTTTCTTACCGACCGAAAGATGGTGAGTGGAACAACGTCATTGGCTGACATCACTCTTTGAACTCCGGCCGATGAGGCGGCTAAGAACAGAAGGGGATTCTGGGAGATTCGTGTTGGACCGTGATCCAGTCACGGCCGGAACGGGCGTTTTCTTGAAGCGCCGTCCACCATTGCCTTAGATGCTGTGGAAAGTAGGGGCATCAGTAAAAACCACGGCACGAATGGGAAGATGCACGACCGATAAAAGCAACACCGTCTCAGAACCAGATGATGCGTCAGCTTTTTGACCCCTCTGAGCCCGCGCCATCGGCCGTAAACATGACTAATGCCACATATTTTTGTATGTGTTTAGAATATAACGTGCTTGCTTGTTTGATCTACATGACCGTTCTTATCGTGGCATCCGTATTGTTTACAACGGTATTTGCCGTGAGCGGCATGCGTCATAAAGATACCACGATTAGCGTTCCGGGGCTTGAATGTCGCCCGCAACCTCGGCATAGCCGGACTTGGCTCTGCGTCATCCTACCCCCATAATTCCCCTCGTTAATTGAACTTTAATGGTAAGTTATGTGCTGCATGCGTGACATGCAAGAATGGTCGACTTTTTTGGCCAAGCGATGACTTATTGTGATGCATCCGAGTTATTTTGTTGTTTGATGTATTTTAGTTTGAGTACAATAACTTGGGATGATATAGTCATTTTTATTTTCAACCTTCAGTCGCTCTCTTGTCTCGGTGCATGTCTTTCGACACAATTTTACTTACACCGTTGTCAGACTTCAACCCTTTTCACTTGTTTTGTCAAATCATGGGCCCACTGCTAATATTTCCATTCTGCTGGACAAAGGTGCGTTGGGCGCCGGCCGAGTGTGGCTCAGTGTTTCTGCACTTGCCTTCTGGCTGTGAATTACCATTCGCGTCGCGTCGCGAGGGTTCCTCGTTGTGAAACTGGCAGTGACTAACCCGCCGCGCGCGCCGTGGACTTTCTCCCAGGCGTGGAGGAGCCGTTCTAAATTTACATCAGGATCGCACGCGACTGCTGTCCATGCGCCCGTTCATCCGTTGCGTCACCGAGCTGCCAAGGTCGGGGTGTGACTCGTCTGTGCCACTTTCCGCCGTCAGCCGGGCGTCGGCACTGGGTCAGACAGGGCTTTCCAGGTGACCTTGCCACCCTGCCGTGTAACATGTTCCGGGGATCGGTGTTGCACCACCCTCTTCCGAAGACGGTCAGCTTCCGCTGATCAGCTGCCGTCATGACCAGTAGCGTCTTGGATCTCGTTGTGTTCAGTCGTGTGACGGTGCGCCGTGTTCTGTGCTGATCGTCCGGTGTGCTGTGTTCTCTGTGGATCGTGAGCAGCTGGTGACGGCTCGCGTACCGTTCGGTTGCAGAGGTGGCGAGATGGTGAGCCGACGAAGGATCCTCAGCCGCTCCCGGGACGACCTCAACATGGAGGCCTACCAAGAGGAGGAGGATGACGTGTGGTATAAGAAGGAGAAGCTCTACAGCGTGAGTACACACAAACAATAGCTGTAAGGCAGGGAGGGAGGGGAGGGACACATCGCCGTGAGCGCGACTGCTTATTTGTTCAGTAGACATGTGACAATCTAATTTGTGGCAAAATAGTTTTTGAAAAGCCTCATTGTCCACAAATTTTCATATATACAGTTTTTCTGTAGCTTTCAGATTTTTCGAAAGCCCAATTATGCATATTTAATGATAACCAATGTCAACGAACAATATCAACGTTTTGAGCATTCAGTCATGTTTGCATATTCATGCAATCGTTTCCTCTGTGAAGCAGTCCCATACCATTTCATGTACCCTACCTCCTCTGCCCTCTCCATCCCGCCCTGGCGGTGAGTCCAACTCAGTCGCATCCCCGGCAGTCTCAGTTTCGTTGGACCAACGATCGGTGTCGGGCAGTGGTCCGGACCGGCCCTCGGACACCGGGACCAGTTTCTCCCAGCGACCGTCTGTCGCCTTCCTACAATCGACGTCCAAAGGTTCAACAATCGAGGCTCTGACAATCGGCCGAGCGCTCCGACAATTGACCCCGAGCGCTTTGTCTTTGGATGAAAGTGTCCCGTCTGGCCATGCCACCAGAACTGGTTCAACAACGGAAAATGAAAGTGCCCTATATGATCAATAAGATATAAAATTATTGTAACATCATTTTAGTAGATGCAATAGTTGATATGGAAAACAATGCATGTCATAGGTATTCTTGGAGTTAATTGCATACCATAACAGATATTTGAGGCAGCAACAAACATCATTAAGCTCTTTAAAGCAAATATTGCATTTGTTTTATTGCAAAGCGCGATTAGGTACTCGAATTCAAACAATCGATCGTTTGATATTTGTAGATCACTTTGTTGTACAGGATACCCATGCGTCCGGCTGGTGTGTCCGTTGACCTTTGATGTAGAAAGTTGTGATGTTTCCAGCCACAACAATCAGAGCAACTTAACTTAACCATCCGATACCTATTGTTCGAATAAGCCACTGATATGTGATTGTTCACCTTAGTACAACGCTATGTCTCGATAGCAGCAAGTCCAGTTTGAACGGGACTATTGCTCTAGCTCTATAGCTTGCTCTATTCTGTTGTTCCGTAGCAGCTTATGGACACTTTGTATTTGCAAGAATAAATTCATCTAACATTTCAAAGTGGATTTCGCATTCGTGGAAAATGCCTAATAACTTTCCATTTCTCCCCTACATATGTCAGCCGGCTTAATCGCTTTAGATGACTTAACTATCACTATTGGAGACACATGTCCGACGTTTCCTATATTGGGGTCGCCGTCCGTCTGTCGCAGAAGCTCTCAGGAGTTTGATGACGCCTTACGCTTGCTCTGCCTGCGGCCTCAGAGAAAGGCAGCACCTGCCGGCTGACGTCACAACTCGGCCAAACAATCAACAGCTGACACAAACAACAAACAGCGGGGCTGAGCTGACACTAGCTGACGGCATGTATCCGAAACTGATCACACGGCGGGTCGAACGACATTACAGAATGATGCTTGATGCCGCTGCAACAACACGTGATTACAAACCAGCTGATAGAAAAGCGCAGTGTAATGCAACTTGTCAATCAAACTTTACAATAGTGATCGATGACGGCGTTAGCACCTTAGTCAGATACCAAGTAAACGTCAGAGAGCTGAGTCCCATGTCTCTGAGACATTTCTCACGCCATGCGCGCCGGTTTACCCGAATCGTGAGTCCAGTCGGGCTAAGGCAGCTTGATAGCATCAGCTTGATCTCAAGTCGGGTGTCCATAGAACTGCCACGTTTTCTGTAGATATAACACTGCAGCCGCTCGCAGCCCCTTGACCTTTGAGCTAAGTCACGCTGCAATAAAAACGGCGACATTCCAGGGCGACATCCGCCACACTGCACATAGCAGCGGCACCTGAGCAAGCAGAGCTGCAGTGTCAACCACTCTGTGTTTTTGAACTGTAAACAATCCAGGAATCCGCACTGACCACACCGGAAGATTGCACAGGGCCGCGGCTTGCACGCGGCACCCGGCGTCCGGTATACGGAGTCCAACCGGTCCAGCCTAATCGGTCAGCCCATCCGCCCATGACATTACCGTAAAGCCGCCAGTTTCCACTTTCAGCCACGGCTTTGTCGCTAAGCCGGTGCTAATCACCGCGCCGGTTACATGACAGACCAGTATAGCGCCTTTTGGGGCGACTAACGGAGCGAGCGAGGGGGTGAGTCTTGCACGTGCGAAATTGCGAGGGGGTACCTCCAACTGACTTGTGCACGGCACCCTACTGACCGGTTTCTAGCGATGTGCCAAATTTGAGCACAATCGGCCCAGCCGTTCTCGAGATCTGGGAGCGGCACCCTGCACGTGCGCACGTGCAAAATGGGTCCCAACTGACTTTTGCACGGCACCCTACTAACTGGTCCCTAACCGTGTACCAAATTTGAGCGCCATCGGTCCAGCCGTTCTCGAGATCTGGAAACGACCCCTGCACGTGCGCACGTGCAGCAGCACCCCAGCTCTGGCACATGGATATGCAGTGCCTAGTGGGTGCCTACCTACATGCCAACTTTCAGCGCAATCGGCCAAGTAGTTACCGAGATATTGCAACAATTACAAAAGTGACACCTCTTCGTTTTGCACGTGGCACGTGCATAAGGGGTCACCCACATGCATCGGGAATAGTCCAATACTTGGTAGAAGGAATGAAGCTACCCTACAAAAATTACCGCATGTAAATCGGTCAAGTGGTTGCTGAGATATAAGCCTCGCAAAAGCGTCCGCACGGCCGGCCGGCCGGCCGGCCGGCCGGCCGGCCGGCCGCTCATACTCAGAAATTTCCGTTAATCTAAGGAAAGACTCCGCTCGCTTCGCTCGCTCCGTAATAAGTTTGTGCGGTGATGATGATTATATCTGAACATATGCCGTCTTTCTAAGGCATCGTTCATGCGTAACTAACTCGTAAGTCAGATTGTGCCGTTAGGTGACAGCTTACCCCGTTAGCCTTACATTATCCTGAACATTTTTACCGCACCCATTGCGTGCACGTCTCATTCAATTGTAGCAACATCATGACTGTAGCTATGCTGATGTCATTTTCATGCGATATCCCGCAATGGCACTCAAGTTTCACGGAACAACAGACCGCATGAAGCTGAATACAATAAGCAAGCCTCACGCCGTCTTTCTTGAGATACTTCTGTTATTCGTTTCTTCTTTTTTGTCCAGTATGCATGGTCAGCCCGTTAGTCATCCTCGTGCTTAGCGCGGGCTCTGTCCTTGTGAATCCTTTTCATTCAAAAGGTTCGAACAGTTTTTTTTCCTCTGTACATTGTCCAGTCCAAGATTGTTTTGTCCAATGCACACCCAGGCCTGTTTGTCGTGTCCACCTTTCTCCTTCCCATTCGTGCCCAACTGTGTACGAGTCGGGATTCGTGATTCGTGACTCGTGACCCCTGAGTCGTGACCACTGGTCGTGACTCGCTGAACCCGACTCTCCGCGGTTCGCTGGGCCCGCCGGCACGCCCTGGACCGCCGCTGCCGGGACCATGCTCGTGATCTCGCATTCTTCCGTAAGCGGCGCGTTTCTCCGCGGCCGGCTAGCTCCAAGGCCGCCGAATAGCGTCACGATACGCAGATCGATGGTGTCACGCCTTGTAGACCGATAGGGCGTCACGTCGTGCGTGACGCCGCACAGAGTGATAGCGTCACGCTGCTTTGAGGGAAAGTGTTTACTAGTTTGTTAGAAGTAACGTCGCCTGTGCTTTTGTCAACAAATCATTCATTTTCATCTACATTAGATATGCACAAACACGAATGTCAAGATTAGGTAAGCACCTTGTCTGGTAGAAACATTAAATTACTTCAGCATTTTTGGCAAACATTCGCCAAAATAAAAATAAAATACTTGTCGACCTTCCGTGCAAGTGATAGCAAATAATAGGGTGCGTTTGTGTGGGTATGCCATTCTGGGGATCGGTCATGGCCAGTCTCGTTTTCCGTTCTCACACACACTCTGCAGCATTACGCGTGAGTCGCAGCACTGTGGTTCAACCTCTGAGCGGCGTGCATTGCATCTGGTCTCTGGGAACCAATATATCTGGCGTGCGGGTGGGCTGTGGTGTGGCAGTGGCAGGAAAACTGGCATGCAGGGCGTGGTCTCCGCTTAGGAGGCCGACAGGCGCCTTACTGACGACAGGGAGTGAGCTATCGGGCCTGAGCTGTGGCCTATAGTGTCTAGGTTCCCGTATAGCTCGCAATGTCACTGTTATCTATATCATTGTTAGTTCAGTCTCGTCTTTATAGTGTCTGTCCCATGTGAGTCACAGCCGAGTCGGTGCTCGCCGGTTCATGACTCGGCGAGTCCTTCGGCCGGGCTCGGTCCGTGCCCGCGGGTCGGGCCGACCGGTCGACCGGCGACATTGACCCGGTTCCGGCGGCTCGGCTCGGCGGCCGTGGGTGCGACCTGCCGTCAGCACGCTCCCCATCAGTCAGCGGGCTTCACTCCCACACCCAGTATACGGGAGGTCGCGCCGCGCCCGCCGGCCAGCGGAGAATGAGCTGACGTGATCGGAACACCTTGGTTGGTGCGGGTTAGATATTTATAAGTAATGCTGAGATGAAGATTAAATATAAACATTTAGCTTACATGTGGGTAACGTCCTACCGCTCATCCTGAGCTAGTTCTTGTCACCGAATACAAGTAGTGCTGTTACCGACCATGCTCTTTGTGGGTAGCATGTTTGGCAATTGAACGGCATTCCCCGACTAGTGGCAGGCACATCTGTTGTCTGAAGAAACCACAGCAGCGTTACATCAGCTCGCCGAGGGCTGTCTGCCATTCATCCATATTGCATTACACTCTGAGTTACGTCAGCGCACAATCTGTGCACTTTCCCGCCGTTACACCAAAGTTCTCAATCTAAATTCTAAAACATTGTCATTCCTTCCTGCTTCTCAGCTTGTTTCTCAGATAGCTATTTAGGAAATTGTAGTCCTTTACACTGCACAGCGGCTACCGCCGTTGACAAGTGGTTTCCTCCTTCTCCCGTGCTTTGCGTGCCTCCTTGCGTGTCACAAACGTGCAGGCCATTCCAACTGTAGGAATGCATGCATCCTGCAGCTTGTTTACTGGGAGTGTAATGGCGAGTTGCTGATGATTTGACAGGATAGCCGGCGCATATCAGTGCGTATCTTCCTGTTTACAGTGGTTTCAATGTAACGGTTCCTTTCATCTCCTTGCCATCTCTCTCTCTCTCTCTCTCTCTCTCTCTCTCTCTCTCTCTCTCTCTCTCTCTCTCTCTCTCTCTCTCTCTCTCTCTCTCTCTCTCTCTCTCTCTCTCTCTCTCTCTCTCTCTCTCTCTTTCTTTCTCTCTCTCTCTTTCTCTGTCTCTCCCTCTCCGTCTCTCTCTTTCACTCTTATTCACTGATTCTCTCTCTCTCTCTCTCTCTCTCTCTCTCTCTCTCTCTCTCTCTCTCTCTCTCTCTCTCTCTCTCTCTCTCTCTCTCTCTCTCTCTCTCTCTCTCTAATCCTATCACTATACCTTTCCCCTCTCACTCTCACTATCGCGTCCAGTCAGCTCGTTGACTCTGTGTCCTAGTTTGGTCAGTACTTGGCAGTCGAGCCAAATCCTGCCAGCCGGACTCTTAAACATGACCATGGTGGCCAGACCCACAGGGCGGCCTCTAAACGTTACAGCCCCCGAATCGTGCCGCTAACTGCCGCTGGCGTGCCGGGAATGGGGGAGGGTGTGACTTGGCACTGCATTGACCTCGGCCTCGCAGCACACTGCCCCCTCCCCTACACCAATCGACTGCCCCTTCCCGGGCACTGACCACTTGAAGGGGATGAGGAGTGGAACAGGTCGAGTCTATAGGATATGGCAAGTTGCCAAGGGTGTGGCACTATAGCCTTTCGATTTGGTGGAGCAGAGCCGGGTCAATTTGGGCGGAGTGACGTGCACTGCTCGGCCTCACTCGACTCGAAGGTCGTGCAATGCAAACCCGCGTCGAGTGCACGGTGGTTGACTCGGCCGTGATACTCGTTGACACACCGTGATACACGTCGACATGCCGTGAACGCTGCCTTTCAGCGGTAGACCTTGGCTCATTCATGCGGAGAGCGCGGCGCTCCCCGGCCGTGAGTCTGCGCGCGCACCGACCGCCATGGAGGCTCTGGCTGACGCCGACGGGTTTTCCGAGCGGACGTTCGATCCGGGCCCGGATCTAGGGTGTCGGCGAGGAGGGCGCGTGGGCTATCACAGACCATATCTGTCAGACGGAGCCGGGAGGTTTTCCCACCTGTTCCATCTTCAACTCCCACTGGGGCGCATTCTCAGCACATTTATAAAAATGTCTATTTCGGAGCGAATAAAACCAATTCACAGAATTATCGACAGAATACGTATTGTACTGTACCCATTGAATTGTTTTGCACGAATTGCGCCTAGTGGGTAAATATATGTTGCTTAAAGAGATACTTGCTGGAAAAATTATAAAACACACAACATATGGCAGTGGCACGCACATACGCAAACATTGCTAGAGTTTCGTAACAAATCCTTCATGGACTTGTAAAAGTGAGAAAGGTAAGCACTGTTATCGGTAAGCTTTCCTATAGTTTGAGTGCACCCACTACACGGCCACATTGTCTTGGCACCTTTGTTTTCGTGGTTGTCTGTGATTGTATCCGGCTTTGGTTACTAATAGCGTCCTCGAAGGCCGGCTTTCGTCCTTGTTTGGTGGTCTCACCGTCATGTGGCGTAGCGTGATCGTCACGGAAGCGTGACTTTCTAATGACACGGACACACACACGGACACACACACACACGAACACAGACACGCATACACACACGGAGTGAAGTTGGTGCTGCTGTTTAGTGTTCACTATAGGCTCCCACCGCAGGGGATTCGCCGACGACAAGTGAATCTACAAAGTGGCCGAGAAATTGGTGTTAGTGACTTATGAGGTGACGAAGTCTATCATGATATGCTGCTAACCAGGCGTCGCAGTCTCCTCCGTCGGATTTTCCATGCGCTGTGATACGGGTGGATAAACAGCGAGATAAAAGACCGCCAGAGTTTATTATGACTGTGAACAGCATTGGCCCGAGGAGATAGCGAGCTGCCTTTTCTCTGCGCCGGCGCTCTGACAGGCATGACTGAGTTAGTAGGCTGGTCTTCGGCCCGCCGCCGACCCCGATTCAGACCGTATCATCATCTCTCACTTTCCCTGCAGCGGCGCGACGATCCGGCACCGCCGCCCCTGCTGACACAGAGCTGACGTGGTGACACGCTCCTCTGTTTCAGGACCACATCAGGGAGGTGCTCTCCAAGTGGGACTCCATCGACGACGAGATCTGGGCCAAGATCATCGTGTTCGAGCGCAACCGACGCGTGGCCAAGGCTTACGCGCGAGTCGGTGTGCTTACCATCCACGGCTCTGATGTCGGCTTCGACGGCAGCAAGTGAGTGACACAATCACAGCGCCACCTCCGCTGACACTGCGCTGACACGGTGACACCGCCCGACACCGCGGCGATACAACAACACCGCCCGAGTGGCGGACTTCCTGCCGCACTCGACCGTCGACCTCAGCCGGTAAAAGCGGCGCAAAGGCCGTAACTTTTTATACGCCGCTTATGGCAGTGTTAAGTGACGGGAAGCGTTGTTTATCTCGTCAAAATAGCGCAATAGCGAGGCGCCGGCGTAAGTGGTGGAGTGGTTAGACGTTCATTAACGTCCACTTCTAATCATAACAGTCACGAGACTTGAGTGGTAGGTAGATATCACTGTAGACTTAACCCTTTCAATAACACGGCATCTAATGAAAACATCGGTAGGTATTCTAAAACAAAATTGTGCTCCCTAGAATGAAATTCACTTTGCTTAAAGTCGAAATATAACGTTGAATTCGGCTGATTTTCCGACTTAAAAAGTGATGTATTGACGCGCCATTCTTCAGTGATGCTCTTTACTTTTCGAGCACACCACCAGACTTGTAAACGACTCAAATTTTTTTGAGTCGATTCTTTGTTTGAGTCTGGAAATTTGAATCGATTCAGCAAACGACTCATGATGTTAAATTTATATGATTCGAATCAACTCATGACTCATCAAGTTCCTCGATAAAATGATTCGAATCAACTCATGACTCGAGCAACTAGCCAAGGGAATGATTCGAATCAACTCATGACTCACACATTTTGATGAATCGATTCAAATCAACTCATGACTCACACGACATTTTTATTGAACTTATTTCATTCAACCCATGACTCACTATAGGCATTTGTTGATTATTTGACTCAAAGCTATGATAAAATGAATATGCCGCATACCACAATTGTATTAAGCAGCATAGTAGCCTTGACCAAAGATTCAAGCAGCTACCTACCAAGAAGGACTAGGTAAATAGGTACCTACCTTACACCTACCGATCTTCAACACTCAACAGTCAACAGTGCAATGTCAGATAAATTTGTAAGTAACTCTGAGAGACAATTATAATATAAGTAAGGACTAAGGAGTAGCATAGTAACCTATCTCCTATTATTACCTAGAAAGTCTTATTTGAAAATTCAAAAGCACAAGTTCCGAGAGGCATTCATGTTTTTTTTAATCAAACTTTTTCTACATGATAATGAGACAAATGTTACTACTTCTTACTTATCAGATAAAATTATTCAAACAGTACAACCTCAAAAATAGGATTAATCCCACCTGTGAAATATCCAGCATCAGCAGGGACTCCATGGGCCACTAGGAGGCCATGACCTTGCATGAGTGGCTCAGGCCTCAGAATCAGATATGATCTTGAGTTGAGGCTCATTGAAAGTAGTTAATGTTGATGTAGGTATACAATATACATTCTCCAAACGGCACAGTAGTTTAGCAGTGCCAACTGGCTGCCAGCTAGATAGAGCCCATCCGTCACTTACCATTTATTAGAGCACTTCATGGGCCGGATAAATCCGTTATCCACGGATAAATCCGCGGACCGGATAGGATTGGATTCTAAATTTGTTAAAAAAGAACGGATATGGGCGGGCCGGATTTGGGAATTGAAGGTTGAACACGGATCAAAACGGATCAAAATTTTAACATTCAACATTGAAGTTAAAAATTAACCTAATGTGTTAAGCGGCAGCAGAGGTTTGATTAAAGTAATAGGCATCATTTTATGACACTCACTTGTCACAAGACTTGTATGGCTGTCTGGTCCCTTAGATTGAATTTGTTAGTCCAGTTTTGGGTGAAACCAGTTATTGGTGAAACGGATTATTACGGATATTTTTTGGAAGTTTGGCTGCAATACGGGCCATGGGTGGGCCGGATTCTGATATTCAAAGAAAGGCGGATAATGGGCGGATCTGGATATGACTTGCCGGATATGGGCCGGGCCGGATCCTAAAAAGCCTATCCGTGAAGTGCTCTACCATTTATGTTGGCTCAACGTGGAGATTAAAATGAAGGAATATAAAAAAATATTGTTAGTCTACAATTTTAGATTAAAAATGACGTCATTGAATATTAATCGATATCAGGAGCACCGGGGCACTGACCAAGTGGCTCTTTTGGTAAGAATAAATTGTCATTGGTGCAATTCGGGCAACGTCATCCGGCCAATTTGTCACGAGATTCAGACGTGAAAGTTATTAATTGCGCCATTAATGTAGTTTTCTTAAAACATACTATGACTTTCACATTCTATTCTCGAATTCATGACGTCACTCATAGTACATATTTAAGGCGAATGGAGATCGCTGAGGAAATATTTCAAAGCCGCTCCTTTACATTATTCTGAAGATTCTATGATGTCATAAGACAAGTTTCTTTTTAAACTTCTATTTCATGGAAAATGTGCATTTTGTGGTTTATTGGCAGTTGAGCATCGCAATTTTGCGGTTTATAGGTGAGTTTATTTATATTATAGCACAGCCTATAGGTAGTTTATAGGCTATAGGTAGTTTGGGCGTATTTGACTCTATAGACGCCCAAACTCTTATGCTGTTGATTGATTATTGGGACCAAATTGGGACTGGGAGAAGGGGAGGCAGCCGCAGGTGTCAATTCTGACTTCTGACATGTAAAATGTAGGTACCTAGGTAGTGTAGCAGGTACTTGGTTTGGTAAGACTAAGTACCTACCAACTGCCAAATGCTTTTGGCTCATTAGGCGCCTGTGCCTGAGCCTCTGAGGCTCTTGTAAGTCTGAAATATGGAGTTAAGTGATGGCTAAGGCTGAGGGGTTGATCTAGCATTTATTATATTAGGGTGTTGATGGTGACTTGTAAACGACTCAAATTTTTTTTTGAGTCGATTCTTTGTTTGAGTCTGAAAATTTGAATCGATTCATCAAATGACTCATGATGCTAAATTTAATCGATTCGAATCAACTCATGACTCATCAAGTTCCTCGATGAAGTGATTCGAATCAACTCACGACTCATCGAAAAACGATTTGATTCTGAGTCGATTCACGAATCAACTCAGAGTCGTTTACAAGTCTGCACACCACTCTGACGACTCCATTAGCCTGTGTTTTAGCCCGGCTGCGCGTCACGTCACTCAGATTACCGTGAGCCCGTGTAATTACCTTGCGCGGGATCGGCCGACTATCCCCGCACCAGCCGGCACTTGTTTCATATGCGGCCCTCAGCCGGCTCGGGAAGCCACCGACCGAGGTCGACCGGTCGACCGGCCGCCGAGCCTGCCCAGGCCTGCTCGATTTGGTAGGGACTTCGACAGATACAGAGCGGCGCTAAGCTCGGCCGAACGATAGCCTCTCCAAATACCTTTACAGGCGGAGAAGGAAGGATGAATAGGTTTTCGAGGAGCGTTGACCCTTGTTTTGTTTCACACTTGGTGTCAAATGGGACCAGCCATTTAAATTGTTTAAAGTCACCGGAGAAATTCGACCATGCGACTGGGGCCGAACTATAGGTTTAGTGTCCAGAGAAGGCTGTTATGTAACATCGGTAGCACCAAACATCGGTCAAGGAAGCCCTGAATTAGGAAACGGATCACCCAATCTACTCGTCAGTTAATAGTAGCAGCATCTGTATAAATGACCGTGTCTCCGAGAGGGCCTGATCTGTTGTTCAGAAAGCAAATTATAATCCACATAAGACGTCTCCCTCTACAGACATCCCTCCGACATGGCTGCCGATTGATGTCATACCGCCATGACGGCGGCGGTTTGGATGCTGTCAGGGGGACGCAGGATTAACTCGGTGGTCACAGGTGCAGTTGGCTGTAAATCTACACCCCAGAGAGGGTTGGTGGGAGGGGTGTTGACAGGGCTGACGGGAGAGTCTTCAGCCCGTTATCTAGCCGCAGCACCCATCTCTGAGCTCGCGTGGCGCCCTCTCCCCGGCACCTGCGGCAAGGTCCGGACAGTCCGGAGGAGCCACTTCTGAAGGCCGCCCGGTCTGCCGACCTCTCCGCTGGCCGGGGAGAGGGGAGGAGCGGGAGAGAGGGAGGATAAGGGGGAGAGCGAAGAGCAGGGGGAGGGAGAGAGGAACAGAGGGAAAGGGAAAATAGAGGGAGAGGAACAGAGTCAGATGGAAGAAAAGGTTGAGGAGACTATGGAACGTAAAAGACCCTGAGAAAAGGGAAGTGGAAGACCAAAAATGTTGAGAAGGATTTGCCAGTCGTCATTTCCTTTATCATGTAAAGAAGTGAAATACTTGGCGAACGTGAAATCGACAAAGGAAATCAATGCCATTAAACTCGTGCAGCCCGTTAACGCTGCAATTAAATGTCAAGCACGATCGACTTTTAGGCCAGTCATTTAAAGATTTCAGGTCCCCACGATTAGACGGGTGTGTCTCACGGCCCGCCAAGGCCGCCGGTATCCACCGGAGTCAGTTCACACAGCCGTCCCCCCCCCCCCCGCTACCACCGCACTGTGTGTGCTGCAGGGGGATTGGGGGGTGTAGTTCACTCCCCACTAATTCTGCATTGTTTGTGATTGAGGGAGTCGGGGGGGGGGAGGGGGTGACCACCTGACAAGTGCAGTAGTGCGCGACGGGCGTGAGTGAGCGAGCGAGGGGACCGATTTTGGCTTCATTCCCATGATCACCACAGGCGAGTTACCCAACCTCGAACTGGAGCGAACGGAGGTGAATGGAGACAGACACTGCGCCCTGTCACCTGACGCGACGCAGCGGCGATCAAACACAGATGTTCGCAGTTTCTGCGAGGTGTGGCAACCGAGGAGGGCGCCGAGATTGTAATTCAGGAACAGCCGTGTCTTTGTGCTCACATGTGGCAGTGAACAGGCGAATGCTGATGACGTAAGGAGCGTGATGTGCAAAACGCTGACGCCGCACTATCTCTCTCTGATTTGCAGAATTGGTCTCGGTGGTTTCGATAACCCACTGAGAGATCCCAAGATTGAAGAGGTTAAACGGTACATTGGCGCGGTAAGTACCTGCAAGCTTTTCTGGGATATGAACTTAAGCGAATTACAACTGCGTATTGAGTGTTCAACTTTTAGGTACCATGCTCAAAACAGGCATCATGCAAAACAGCTATCTTCGAAGCAAAAGCATTTTAGAAGTGTTAGTAATCTACATCTCTCAATTAGGTAATCCATCGCTTTTCTCTATAGAGTCGCTTCTTTTCTCAATTTTCATAGTTTTTGCATATTGCATGAAGATGAAAAAATACTTTATTACACATACACCTGTAACGAATCATCACTTGTGTCACGATCTGTAAACAGCGTAATACATTTTTGTTTTCATCCCCAGGGAGTGAAGATCAAGATGGACAACGAGGGCAACATGATGGTGAAGAAGCTGGCCAAGTCCAACGTGTTCGTCCGCTACGCCAACGGAGAGAACGCCGTCGGCTCCGACATCCTGAAGTTGCCGCAGGCCGCGCTAGAGGCCAACAAGGGACTGACGGTAAGCAAGCACTCCTATCGAGTCGTCGGTCCGTGCAAATTGTATGTAGCGGACGAGCTTCTACAGTCTCTCTTAGAGCGAGGCCAGATTTGGCTGTGTGCGTTTGTAAAAACAATAGAATGTGGCATTGGTTTTGGTTCTATGGGCATACATTGCACATTGTTCTTGCTGACTGACAGTGACACCACATTTCCCAAAATAGCGCTTATTTGGACGAGATGGACCACGAAATCGCTCCTGCCCATGCCCCGGAAGCAGACGGGCTCCGTGCCGCCCTATTATCAGCCGGCTGTCGGCCCCATTTTCGGCAGCCGGGCGGGCCTCACACTGACATCGCCGGCGTCTCAGGGTCGGCCGTGTGCTCCCGCTGACCTCGCCGGCGGCCAGGTCAGCGACGGATTCGCACCCCATCCATCAGCGCTGAGCGCTATCACTGGCATCAGCGCCCAGCGAGCCCGCTGGGAGTGACAGAACACAGCCAGACGGCGCCAGTCCAGATCACGATCCGGCGACAATCCTTGGGAGGAGAGGCCGGCAGATGCCGATCAGTTGATACGGGGCTTTCGTTGATATCTTTGGATTTATCTGGTTAACATATTCTTAAGATCTTTATTCATGCTTTTGGTTAATGTAGCGTTGTTTTCTGTTGCCATGGCTTTACGGGAGATTAGTTTGACCTTCAGTTAATTCCACTAATCGCAGGGCGAAGAGCACGCCGCATGACAAATGATTTTTTCCAAGAAACCTGATGGGGCATGCCCAGACCTCTCAGGAGCTCGAAGCGCCAACATTCCCGTTTCTGGCACATCCATTTTGGTATCTGATTAATGTCTCTGCTAGCGATAATCACAACGTAATTGATGGAAAAGATATATGAATTTAGCACGTTCGTCATTCCTCAATCATACGGATGTCGCGTCTGCCTTTTCCATGCGCTCAGAATTCAAAGTAAGTGACAAAAAAGCTGGAGTGAAGTGTAGGTTTCTCAATACATATCCTTTATACATTATCCGCAAAACAATGAAAACTATTTTCAGCTTTACTGCATTGTTGATTTTATGCATGAATCGGTGAACACAAACAACATTCCGAAATATTTTCGGTTCTGCTTGCAATGCAGTTAGTCGACATTCTTGTTCGTATTCCGCTCATCATACGGACATTCCACCCATCAAAGACTCCAATGCCCGGCGAATTCCGTGGTCGTTTTCAATAGGCAGACTCACCCATCGATAAGATCTAACGCCGTCGCAACAACAATCCCTTTCGAACAATGCCTGACGTCCACTCTTCGTTCCGACAGATGTTCGACCTGAAGAAGTTCCAGCAGAACGTGAACCGGGAGCTGAAGCGACAGTACCCCGACCGCACCCGGCTCGAAACTCAGTGCATGACCTCGCTAGCCTTCGTCAAGAACGAAGACGACATGCTCAACTGCCCGTGCTGGGTGCTAGTCATCAACATCGTTGCCCTGGACATGCTGAAGGGCAAGCTGATGCCAGGTGAGCGGCTGGAGAGGGGACACTTTGAGGGGGGAGCGCTGTCATCGCGACATTGCGCGACTGGGAGTGGGCGTCTAGGTGGGTGGTGGCACTGTGTAGGTAATCATATGCAAACATACCTGCCGCATTGTGCAGCTGTACCCAGACACTGGGAGGAGGGCCATTCCATTGCTCACTATTTGAGATGCACGACATAATCTGTCTGAGCCTTTTTGTTAACGTTTGAAAATGTTTCCATTTGTGGGGAGTATTGGCAATGGCACACTATTGTGCGCGACATGATTTATCGTCGATTTTATTCACATGGGCCCGTTGAAAGCTCGGTGACAGAGCCTGGCTGCTGCCTGCACCTAGCTGGTCAAAGATCTTTGATCCCTGGGCATTGTCTCTGCGCTCTGTATTCCCTGAGATGGTTTTGTCAGACTCATTTGTATGCGTCTTGCATATAGGGAACTTTGTGATTCACTATGACCTTTGTCTCTGTGAGTGTGAGGTCTGTGACCTCATCTGACCCTCCCCACCCTCTCCGGACAGTTATAAGGCCTGTGACCCGATCTGACCCCCCCACCCCTCCCCGGACAGGTCTGCGGTCGGCGATCCCCCCGAGCGTTCCGGCGGTGCGCAGCTCTATCCCGATCCCTGACGAGGACCCCTACAGCGTGGCCGGCTCTGGCGGCAGCTCGGGCTCCTCCGGTCGGATGGGCCGCTCCGAGAGGCCGCCCAAGCTGCCACCTCGGGACACCGACCGACTGCCGCACAGAGATATCCCCAACGTGAGTATACGAGCGCGCCGCCACACCCAGATTGGTCTAACGTGACACGACGGGGTATTGCAGGGAACACGACTGGCGGTACTTACCTCCGCTAAATGCTCATATCGAGAGCAGTGGTGACAGCTCGGTTATACTCAGTGGTGCAATGGTCGGAGTGGTAGCAGTGCTCAGAATAGCGCGTACTGCACAACGTTTCAGCCGCAATTATTGCCGTCATGCTACCTAATTGGTGCGGGGGGGGCCTGCACTAATGGGCAGAGTGTGATTTCGCCGACCCATTTCCCCGGCACTCAATGATGCAATAGACGGAGCTTTGCACTATAAAGCTGCAATAGGGGTTTGCACTACGCCCTTGTCATGCACGGCCAAATCAAATGCCGGTCACGCGTCGCACGGGGTTACTATATCCACGTGTGGTAGCTGTTCTAATGAGGGACTGACACGGTGATACGTTTTGCAGCCTGACTACGGAGACGACACGGACGAGCAGGACGCTCCTGTTCAGAACAGCGGAGGAGGCGGAGGTCTGCGAGCCCGGCTTCACCTCGGCAGGAAAAAGGAGAAGAAGGAGAGGAAGAAGGGCGGTAAGTGGGGAGATGGGAAGAAGGGAAAATGAACGGAGAGACATAGGATGCTTAAGGAGTGCAGCTTCTGAATAGATAGATGGGAAGAGAGGAAGGGCTGCAAATCAGCTGGAGACTGGACGATTGCCACGTCATGGTTCCAAATAGCGACAGAGAGGGGGGGTTCCTCTAAATCTGTCCGGTTACGTCAGCCCGCTCAGCTGCACCGCTCCCGTTGGATTGGAATGTTTGTCCAGCGCGGGACAAAGCCACAACGTTCATCCGGGCGGCACGCGGCTCCGCTGGTGGCAGGAAAGGCCGGCAGCTGAGAGTGAGGGGTCACTGACTCCGACAGAACGACTCTGACTCACGGAGCTCCGGGCGGACGGCGGGAGTCGCGCTGCTAAAACCAGTATCGCCGTCACCTGCCCTCCGGGTCCGGGGAGACCGTCTTCCGGGCCGGTCTGTCCCATCGAGCCGGAGGTCAGGATCGCACACACCTAACGGACAATCACCCACGCATCAATGACTGGCCAGACAACGAAGCTGGAGGCGATGGAAACACCATGAGTATCTAGTAGACACACCTAGCCATAAAAACCCCACCCAGAGACGAGCGGGTCACTGACTCGGGTCACAACGTGATATGCCAACGCATGGGTGCCTTGTGGAGTCGAGACAACGGGCCTGAGCTGCGGCATGTTAACAAGGTCAACATGTTTGACACTTCCTGTCACCTGTCAGTTTGCATCATGTCAGTGCCGTCAGTGGTCAGAACAGAGCTGGGACTGGGAGCATTGAAGAACGGGACCGCGTGCAATGCGCACGGCAAAGTGCACCGCAAAGCACTTGGAAACTGGTGGGCGTCCCAGCGTGGTCACGGAGGCTCGCTATTGTGGTCGAGAGTCGGAATGTCCCTCATCCCCGGGTCTGAGGTGTGGCAGCTGTGACCCCGGAGAAGAGGAGACAACGAGACAAAATGGATGACAGGAAATGCACTACGAACTTGCGCTGCTCCTGTAGGCGATTAGAGAGGATCCCGCGTCACTGAAAGGCAGATGATGACGCATTTTTCTAACAGGTAGATATAGGAAATGCTCTGAGAGCCGAGAGCCGACACCTGGTGTATTGAAAGTGCACATAACGTTCAGCGCTTTAGGAATTCCCAGCGATTTCCGACCGATAAGAGGACGTCTGACATATAACTGCAAGACTGGCGGTGAGAATGCAGGTGCGAGAGTATGAGCTTTTCTGCCACAGTTTGCGGTACCTATGGCACACCGTTTGTTGAAAAATGTGTAGCTTGAACATTCCCAAGGTGAGAACTGAGAAGTAAGTAGCGGGTAGCAGAGTGCTCTGAACTCAGACAAATGTGTCGACTGTTGAAGTCACCCTGACGAAAATCTCGGGGACACCTGTACGTGACTGTAGCTCCCGGCTACCGGACGATTCTATGACATCACCACGTGCCGAGCGATGGGCCCACTGTAGACACTCAGCATAACCAGTTGTACTTTCACTGAACGCCGGCGACAGCAAGATTCGCGCAGGGGAGCTGGGCTTATGCATAGGCCGACGGTAGAAGAGAAAGTTTCGATTGGCGTTATCGACAATGAATTACGAGGCACAGTATAAGTTGTACTTTATCATCACGATGGACTTATGCTTATAAACAATCTATCTGATATACCTATGTATAACTGTGTGCATTTGTTGCAATAAAAGCAAAAGAATGTGAACTAATTATTCCATTAAAAAATATGCTAGATTTTATGTTTCTTCAAACATGAATTGTATAGCTTTTGGAAATCATCTGACAGTTCCTGGATGTGTTTCAACAAATGTTGACCCATCACCCTTTTCTATTTTTCAGACGAGCTCTACTACGGCGGCTTCCAGGCGCGAGTGCCCAACTTTGTCAAGTCGAAGGGCTCCAAGGAGGACCCGTCTGCGGGCCGGGACCCTCGCGAGCTGCGGGGCGACCCCCGTCTGCCTGTAGACCCCAGGGATATGCGCGGCTACCTGCCCCCGGCACACCCGATGCAGCACGCCACCCTGCAGCACCAACCACAGATGTGGCAACAGCGAGCCGGCTACGACCCGGCCATGGGTGAGTGACTGCTGCCCTTGGAGGGTCATGGGAACTCTGCCGGTGGGGAAAACAATGAGAAGGGGAGTGGGGTTTACTGGCATGGTGCGGAGTTTAGGGGAACTTGTCTGGTTGGTATGAAACAGTCTTGCACTTCTCTGCTATCTGCATGACAAGCTCTGTGACAAACTGTGGTGCATGAACAGACTCAAGGATTGTGACTATGGGACGGGTAAGCCTCGTGCTCTTTCCCGCCGCACGACAGGGGCGAAGGTTGTGGGGGATACATTGCACTACAATGCACCCTTTTGCTCCCCACTGTACCTACTTGAGCACGCACTTCGCACGGTATCATGCACCGGATGACCGAAAGGACAAAATGGACCACTTCGGAAACTTCATTTACACCAGTACCGTCACTCAAATGTCAAATGTTGTAGCTAGAGATTTGTAAATTCGAATTTATTGGCTGCCCCCGGTGTAATATTTGTTGGTCCATTTTGTCCCGCGAGGTCCCCGCTGGTTGACCCCGGTCTGACCCGCTTGCTGACCGGTCTTTGACCTTTGGCCTGCACAGGAGCCCGGATGCAGTTCGGTACATTGCCTAACATGAACCGACTGGCGCAAAACCCCGTCTCTTACGTCCAACCCATGCCAATGCAACATGGTAAGTTAGATAAATGCTGTTCTAGATGTACGATATAACCTCTTTCTGAAAATATAACCCCTACGTCTGCATAATAGTTAACATTTATCCTACAACTCAAGCTTAGAAGTGCTAATGACGTCAAAATGATAAATTAACGGTTAGCGTTATTGGTGTAGAACATGAGGAATTAACACGTGATAATCCTCAAAGAGAAATTGATTCCGTTCGTCAAAGAAGATACCTTCTAACCAAATCTAGCCATAGCAATACCACCATTTTAGGAATGGCATTGGATGGACGTATTGCATGTGTCCCAGTCTGCCTGCTGTACGAGCTGTACGATTCACACATTACATAACCTGGCGCGGTCGGTCCCCTGCCCGTCTCACCGCATGTCTGACCCGGTGCTCACCCTCTTGTCTCCCTGTCTCTGTTCGGCTGTGTCTCCGCTCAGCCGTCGACTGGGAGTGGGAGCGATACTGCGACGAGGCAGGTCGGCCACAGCAGTGATCGCTCGTTTCGCTCCTATACACCGGCGGGCTGCACTGCGAGTGCGCCGGTAAGGCTAATGGGTAATTAAAGCCGCGTAAACGCACTTCCCGGTTTGCCTTCGCATGCCGGCAATATGTCTCCTTCTCGATGCCTGTCTATGTGCATGCTTTTCCGACTGACTGACTTTGTTTGGTGATAGTTTGCACCGGTGTAAGGGGCGAATGACCTACACGACTGACGAAACAGACTGGTGGTGACGTTGGCTCGACCTGACCTAGCCTGACCTGACCTGACCTGACCTCACTGAGCTCAACTGGTCACGAATATGAATTACTTTTGAAGACAAACTTTTATGAACAATCTGCGGTATTTTACGAACGTTATTCGACCTGACCTGAAGACTTAACCGACGATGGCGCATTCGCTAGAGCGGAATATGACTGGATGGCTCTTGCATATTCAGACTGAAGCGGTCCGTAAAGTTCCGACATTGCCATTGCGCCACTCGACCCCAGACGGTTCGGACTCTGTCTTGCACGGCGCGCGTTCATTACGTTAAATACCAACCGTGACCGACCGAAGTGACCTTTCGCGCGACCGCGACTCACCGGCGCGCCATTTCGGGGCGGTTGCCTTGCCGGCCGCAGCGGTCAGACCCCGACACGGGCCGGCACGAGCGACACGAGACGACCGACACGTGATGCCGCGTGTCGACACGTGCCGCCGGAGGTCCAACGCCGAGGCACGACGGGCGATGGGGGCGTGGTAGATTGCTATATCCGTGGTCAGGAGACAGCTGAATATGGACTTTATGGCCAGTTTTGACTGAGACGGGATGCCATTTAGACAGTCAGTGAGACTTTGACAGACCCGGTGCTGCGCCGGTGACTATACTCAGTGACTACTCAGTGACGACTCATTGACTTGGACTCCACGACTCGACTCATAAGGTACGTGACCTGGCAACATATTTTGGTGCATATGTTTACATGTATATATCTGCGCGTAACTAACTGCTTTTAATACATAAATTGTATGCATTGCACTCGCCTTAAAGTACTCAATGAACTGTTGAGATTTAAACCTATAATGTTCATGTCGTAACATATGTAATCTGGCCTCAAAGTGCTTATAAGCTTACATGTAATAACAGCATGCATCAAGCTTATTTATCGCTGCATTATATTAAAAAAGCAACATTCCGCTTAAGTTTCAAAAGAGATATATGTATTATGTCGGACATCCTATCTAGTTTCAAACTCATTGCGCTTTGCTCATTTAAATCTTAAAGTCACGAAATAAGTTCTCACGGACCAAGCGCCGGATATCACGACCATTTTGCACCGAGACAGCAGACCGATTTCACGACAAAACGGGGACAACGGAAGTGTGCGTGCGTGCTGATAATGGAATTTTAAGCCTGATATATTTTGACGTTTCACCTCTCAGTTGACACGACCTAGTTGTCCCTTGCTGTGCGGTGATTCATTTTTGAAGTACTCATATTTCCTAATATCGCGCTTTATGAATGGTACGATAACATCATTGCGGATGAAAATAGCATATCCGGAAAAATGTATTGCAACCATCATTTTTAGACAAATCATTGATATTTTCAGGCTATACTAACTGCGAGCTCCGTTTTTTCCAGACCCTGACGCGGAGGAGTCGCCGTACGCCCGCTTCTACAACTGGAACGTAGTGCCGAACCGCGTACCGGTCTCCTTCCAGCAACGGCGCGCCATGTACGTCTCCAATTGGCAGTGACGCGCCGCGACCGTCTGCAGTGCGCCGTGTGTGTGTGTGTGTTGGAGGACGCCGCTTCTCTCGGTGACAGGACACTGATGGAGCCCACTGTGGTGGGTCTCAGCGGGAGAGGGCGGTGACAGCACGGACTGGAGTGCTGGCCCATACCGAGAGCAGCGCCGGCCGCCCCCAGCGGGCGGGGGCGGGGGCGGCAGACTGAGCGGCGCGGGACGTGACCTGCCTGTGATAGTGTGAGCGGGACAGATCTGGGGCCGGGACCGCGCCAGGGACCGCGCGCCTCAGAGTGCCGAGGGACCTTCTGAGGACTGAGGGACGACCTCAACACGCGGGTGTCAGCGCGCTGAAACCAGCTCGGGAACATGCTGCCTGGAGAAGCCGCGCTGGCCGAGTGCGGTGTGCTTCTCAGCCCGTCAGGGTGGGAGAGTGCCTGCCTGCATCCCGCAGGCGCTTAGTATTCTTATTTTAATGGTTAAGTAAGCCGCGATGGTATAATATCGCGCGGCAGAGATATACAGTTTTGGATAGTGTAATTCCAGACGGGTGAAGCTGAACTGTTGACTGATGTCAGCGACCTCACCAGCGGAGTTGCATAATTATGTGTAAAACCGCCTGATATTGTGTATTTGTGTGCATTGCCACTATTTGCATCGAAGAATAGCAGGCTGTTCTTTTGTCGGTTGTGTGCGGCATATGATCGTTCTGTTTTGCGTCTGCGTACGGGCGAGCACCGAACATGACTGGTGTGTGTGTGCGTGTGGGTGGGTGTATTTGTGTTCTGAAGAACTGAGAAGTAGGTGTTCGCTACCCCTTGTTGCTGCTCAGAATCCTGCGTCGGCTCCGATATACGAGAGCAGCCCGACGCTCAAACGACCGCTGCCGGTGGTCGTTCCGTATGGTATGATTTATGTATTCACGTTACACTACAGACTGGTCACGGTTAGACTTCAGATGTTGGGGCCAAAAATGATTATTTTAATAACTTCGATGATTTGATTTCATGATCAATAAACAGGTGTATGAATAATTTTATTTGTAACTTTATCCCCGAAAACGAAATTGCATAGCTTAACGAAATCAATCCAATCCATCGTTCCAAACGTCTTGGATGTATTTAAACTGGCTTTAAACACATTTGAAGACATTTGTGAGAAGGTAGTGCTGTAAAGCACAGTATAGGTATATTTTTCATGTATTTATTGTCCCAACCAAAAACTCTTACCGAGTTTCTTCTGAAGCGTCATTTGACGGAAGTGTTCATGACAATGTGCTGGCTTTTATGTAAGTATAGCTTGAACGATGGCGTGTGCCCTCCACCTATCCAGGCGTGTATATGAACAGAGACGGTCGCACAATGATGTATGATGCTATCTGCAATGTAGTGTGTTTTTTCCTTCCAATTTGTATGGTCATTGTGCTGCATTTAATTCGATGGGCCTCCAGTACATGCAATGCAGATGCGCAATAAAGCTTGATTGATAGCTCTTCGCAAGTTTATTTAGAAGTAAGTATGTATATAGGACATTTTACGCTTAGGCCAACGTTGAGGTCATGAGCGCAGCATTTTCCCGTAACGTTTTCTCGATTTGGATAATTGTTCATAAATCCCCTCAGTCATTTCTCGTGAAATAAAAGAGCCACAGCGCCGAGGGAAAAATACTTAATGGCTCTTTACATGCTCTCCTGCCCACATGTCCCTAAATTTGACCTCGGAAGTCGGGCCATTTACCAACAGAAGGCGAGAGCCGCCAAAATAGACGGACTTTGCTATGATTTGATATTTATTTTACCAGCATCGCGTTAGTCTCGCTGTGACAAGTCGAATTGCCTATTATCTTACTTTAACCCTCGCCGGCACAGGCCATTTTGAGTCCTTCGACGGCACAAGGGGGGGGTTGGTACATACATATTACATACGACCCCCCTCGCGTTTGGTCCCTGATCGGAGCTAGAGCTTCGCGGAAAAAACGAGCGTGTTGCCCGTCACGAGAGGAAGCCGATGATACCCAATTTTAAGGTCCTAGATCATCGGTTGACCTTCCAGGTCAGGTCAATGACCTTTCAAAAATCGGGAATATCGGGACCTGTTAAAAAGTCATTAAGTGTGGCTGCTAAGAGGTTTTCCGGGGTGCTGATCACGAATATCGTGTTAGTTTTGATCACAGATGATGTCGTTAAGCAATAAGCGTTTAGACCAGGTCGGGTCACGTCAGGTCAGGTCAACCAGTAGGGGTCGTGAAGGCCTGAAGGGTGTTCGTAGTACCTGTCATCCGCCTCTGACAGCTTCGTAACATGTTAAGAAGGCACCAAAACTACTTCGTAAATGTTCAAATGGTTGCTAAATTCGAGTTCAGCTCCAAAAACTAGCCATAGAAACATGTAAAACTCGAAAAAGTGAACCGAGGTCACCAAAGATCAATGACCTGACCTGACCTTCAGGTGACCTTGACACCCACCCTTATGCATGGGAGCAACATCAAATCACATGTTTTTTGAACGTTTGAAACCACGAAAAGCTTGCAAACGCGCGGCTAATGCGAGCCGACATACGCCGAATCGCGATTCCGGCCAAACATGGTCTCGGAAAAGACGTCACAGGTCAAAGGTCATTTGGGTCAGGGTCATGAAATTTTCAGGCTAGGTGTAAAATTGATCAGTGCGAGGGTATTGAAAGTTTCGTCGCGATCGGCCGCTTTTTTCGCCAAAAACCTTAGGGGGGGGGGGGTTGCATCAACTGTGCCGGCGGCGGTTTCACCCTGTGCCGGCGAGGGTTAAAAGGTAAACTTGAATACTTGACCTCAGGTCCAGGTCATGATCTAACCAAAAGATCGTCATATCAATCAATCAATCAATATTATTGAGCTGAACACACTCTATCTGCTTTCATTAGCCATGCTGCATGATATGTCTATGTAGGTAAAGGCTCGTCGCAATCCGCCAATTTTTAAGCGAGTTGCTAACAAAAATCGGAGAAGGGTTCATCCGACCCCACTCTCCCCATGAGTGCGAGGGGTAATATCTATACCACCGTTCTTCGTTGCCATGTCTCTATATTACGACTGCATGTCGAGGGTCAACTTACTTTGACCCTTGTGAACCACTGCTAGGAGAAAACGCTGGTCTCCTCCTGAACATCCCTAGTCCCTACCTTTGTCGATTTAAATGACCGTGACTGTCCACAGATGACCCGTACTTCTCTGGCCTGCGTGTGCGCGTGCCGGGACTGCGCGGCGGCCTGGAGCGTGCCGACTCCCTGCTCTCCTCAGAAACGGACTCTACCTACTCTCTCGGACCGGAGCCGCGTGGACGCCACCGGCGCCGCTCCTCCTCTCGCTGCAGGGAAACGGCTACCGAACAGGCCGCGGCTCTCTACACCGCCAACCGTCCGCCGACGAGCCGCCACGGCCGACATCGTTCGCGGCGCCGCTCCCACTCCCGTGAACACTCCGGGTTCCCCATGGTGTTCCCGGTGGCTCGCGAGCCGAGTCCGCCTGACTCGGACTCTGTGAGTCCGGCACGCCGCCGCCAGATGAGTCCGGCGGAGGTGTACTCGCTCAGTATGAGCGTCTCCCAGCTGCCGCCGGAGCGAGAGGCTAGTCCTGCCCGACGCAGAGCGATTCGCGTCGGCAGAGAGCGACCACACAGCCCGCTCGGACCTCGCGGCTCAGCTTACTCGCCTAGCCGCGAGGTGTCGCGCCGGTCGGCGGCGGCTGATGTAGAGGGCGCGTACGTCGCCGGCGGCCGGGAGCCTGTCAGTCCCACGGGTGCCGAACATAGGGTGGAGGAGATGCGTGAACGCTTCGAGGCCGGTCTGCTGAGCAGGGGCCGCCGCAGCAGACGGAGTGTGGCGCAGGAGAAGTGATGACCCTTCGAACTTCGATTTGGACTAGCATGTGGATCAGACAAGGTGATCCATGTGCTCTAGGACTCTTTCAGACCTGGCAAGACCTCGTCTACATCCGCCCAGGGCAGTGGACTGCAGTGAGGTTTACAATGGGAATGGCCAGCGTGATAGACTGACAGCAGCACGCATTCGGTGATGTGCAAAATACATGTGCGGTGACATCTGCTCAAGGACAGTGTACCTACTGTGTAACGATGAATGGCGGCATGAACTGAGATCAAAGACTCCCTGTTCGGCCCCAGTGTTCGAGGCCGAAATGTGCTCAGATATCGCTCTACCTGGCTCCGTTTCTGGATTAGTGATCTTCCAGCTGCGAGGTCTCGTTTGTGTGATGAAGGTCAAGCAGTGCTCGAGCTATGTTTCATCCCACTCCAAGCAAGTCAGGTGTATGATGCCGGATGCGGCTACTAACTAGCAGGTGCTAATGATGGCGATGCTGCTCTTCCCAGCAGCTCGTTCAGCAAAGTATACGCTGGAGTTTTTTGCCATTTATATTAAATGCGCAATAAACTGCTGTCATATGTCTAGAATGAATGTCGGCCGAATTAAAAATGTCTACCGTCTACTCTCTAGAGGTTAGAGGGATATTACTTATTAGTCTTATATCAAAATTAGGCAGATAAAACTGCGAAACGAACAAACAGCTCCCAATTGACATCAGTACTCCTTCTCCTGTTCTGATATTTTTCATCAGGTGCATGTCTGTATAGTGTACCGACGATTATTGCAAGGTTGTGCGACAAGTCGACCGTGTGTATGCAATGCTGTTAGACTGGGTGGTCGGCTGGGGTGACAGTCCAGAACCTCGGCCCCCACAACATGACTGAGTGACTGAACCGAGCGTACCAGTGTGCCCGTTGTGTCCACTGTCCACGGGATAACGTGGACGGTCCAGAGAATGTGTGGAGTGTGCAATGTAACCGATGATGATTGATATCGAGAATCAGAGAGCCAATACGTTTCAGAGAACGTATTGGCTCTACCTGTGCTGTTAACGTCCGACGACCGGTGTGTATGCCTCAACCTCTGGTCGGTAATTGGCCCTCTGAGGCCAAGCCTGGTCTAAGCGAACGTGCGCCCTGACTGATGTAACCGCGAGTCACAGTTTGTATGATACCAGATTGACAGTGAGATGATGTGTCGGCAATAAACCGAATTTACCGTCTGCATTTACAGACTGAAATGAAATGGCGACAATTATACTTTTTTATAGCTCAGATAATAAGAAGATTATTTAAGCAAATATGGTCATTAACCCATTAGATACGCTTGGCAGCTTTTGCTGCCACAGGACAAAATAGCGCCGCATTCCTAAACGTTGCGGTGAACTTTCAAACTTCTCACCCGAATGGAAGACCAAAACAATGCACGTCATGTGCGCTCCGAATTATTGATCGAGAAAGCGAACGTGCTGAGAAATAAACAATTTATCGCGGGGGTGCAAGGGGCGCGCGATTGCGGCCGTGCGGCGGACACCAAAGAAGTCAGTTGCGAAGGTGGTGTGAATAAATGTTACCTTTTTATTCTTGATTATTGTAAAGAAATGTGTGATTATCAATGGGAAGAGCTTAGGTGCGACATCAATTTCTCTAAGCATCACCAATCGTGCGTTATATTTAAGTGGCAGCAAAAGCTGCCAACCGTATCTTACGTAGTCAAAAATGGAGCAGTTACGTCCTTTTTGCTATGCCATTCGTGAGTGAGCAACAATGTCTGGCTTTCTGGCTCATAGTGTAATGCCCCATTTCTTTGCCTTTCCAAAAATGGTCATTACCGGGGTTTCTGCTATTTATTCTTGTCTGCAGAGCATTGCATACCAACACACTACCAGGCGTGTAATTTATTCCGGCATTGCTGAAGCAGGGACGTTGAACGGAGTGGTGCGGACAAACTGTCATCAGAGGCGCCATCCCTCAAGGGGCGCGCCGTCGCCTAAGGGAAGGTGGTGCCGTGGCTCTATAGATGAACGGGAAGAGGGGCGCCTGCTAGGCCTGTTGGGGCGCCTTTGAGGCCTAACTATGGGGTCGCCCCCGCCCCCCGCCCCGCTCCCGCCCCCATGCAAAAGAGGGGCGCCTACGAAGGTCATGGCCATAATGGCGCATCTGCACGAAAGAGGGGCGCCTGCATGCCGAAGAGGGGCGCCTATGAAGCCCAATGGGGCGCCTCTACGAGAAAGAGGGACACCTGTAAGGTCATAGGGGTGCATTTAATGTCCATAGGGCACCTTTATGCGAAAGAGGGGCGCATTGCATATGAAAAAGAGGCGCATTGCACAAAAAAGAGGGGCGCCTCTGAGACATATAGGGGCGCCTTTGATGACCAAATGGGCGCTTACATGGGAAAGAGGGGTGCCTATTAAGCTTAAAGGGACGTCCTCCATGTGAAAAAGGGGCGCCTGGGACTTGAGCGCCCTTCCGAGCTGTCCGTGGTCGCCGGAAAGTTTGTATATATCCAGCTCCTGCTGCACTATCCTCCGAAATAATTCGATTGGATTTAGGCCAGGACTGTTCCCTAGCCAAGTGTCCTTCCCCCAGATATCGGACAGCCGGTCCTGGCACCGCCTAGTTCCGGAAGATCGATGAGATGGGGTACCGTCCAGCATGAAAATGCTGTCCGACCTGCGGGACACCATGCGCCGTTGGAGCACGGGGTAGTGGACTTTATAATGCCAAATGCACGCTTTTCAGTATGTTTTCTAGGTAGTAGTCGGGATCGACTCCGTCTTTTGCTAGATCACGTCCAGCTGGTTCAGCTCAGGCCCTGCTAGGACATCGTGATCGTTCGACATACCATTGCGGCGAGAATTTTTCGCAGAAGTCTGTCGTAACTTGGGCCGCGTTTTCAGCCCATGCTCGTTTTGGGGGTCTGTGTGGTGAATCCATTGAAACGGAGACTCGTCGCCGAACTAGACCCGCTTCTACATACCTACTCCGTTTCCACTCTTCTACCGGCCAGATTCTCCGTTTCGTGCAAATCTGAGGGCTCTGGGCTTGCTGATTTTCGTTATTTTGGCCGCACCAATAGTCAAGCGCCTTCAGTCCAAGGGCATACCTCCCTTATCAATGGACAACATTATCCGAGTGATCATTATGAATAAGACTTCAGATTCTCCGCAGAACGGTCAGACTTCCCAGGTGCTTTCTTCATGACGATCTTGGCGACGGTTGAGACGCAGGAGGACCATGCTGATTGGGGCTATGCGTGACGCTACTTGTCCCTAAACTTCTTCCACCAGCGCTTGTTGGTGAAAACGGCGGCTTAGAAGTGTGAGGCAGCGTCCTTCCATGTGTTGCCACCTGCCAGCTTAGAGCATGCCAACAGCGCAACTACGAACCTCTCAACTGTAAAGCTAAGCCTTCATGCTTAGACGTTCAGTAAATGCGCCGTTCAATGGTTAAACAATTACCCATGCCAGTGACCCCCATTGGTAAAGGTCAGCTTTTCAGATAATCTCCGCTTCAGAGAAAGACTCAGGGACACAATTCGTTGAAAGGAACGCGATATTTAGGAGCACATTGTAAACACGCCAAGTTGCTTTAAATAAACGGTCGACGGAAGTCATCAAAACCTTCGTCGCATCCTATATAAGATTTTGTGGGGAGGGGTCTGAGGGGAAGCGCGTGTGAGCTGAAATAATGAGAGAAAGAACATGATCTCTCAGAACGAGCTGAACTGTTAGCTGAGGTCTGGATTTTGAGTTCATTATTCTTGAGAATTATTGGCTACGGTCGTTATTTGCAGGCTACGGTCGAATGGAAATCCGAACAATTACACATATTCAAGATCATATCTGGTACGTAAATAAAATAGTTCGTGAAAACTGTACATGCATCAACAGGAGACACTCTGTGGCAAAGGTTGTTGGTATCGAAAGATCATTTCCTCGCGGTTTTGATATGTTTGTGCTTTGAAATGTGACAAACCACTCCATTTTTGACTATGTAAGATACGCTTGGCAGCAAAAGCTGCCAGACCGGAAACGTACACTTCCGGTTTCGTGATCTGGCTAAAAATGCACATGTATTCTCCTAAAGGGTGCCTGACAAACATATGTTAAAATCGCAGTGAAAGTCGACAAAAAAAGTTTTCGGCTCTAATGGGTTAAGATGAGCAAATACTGTCATTGGTGCTTTGTCAATCCACCAAATCTATTCGTTACGAGTGAATGAGCGCGAACTGAGATGGCACGGACAATCCCGGTCCCACGACGACATTATAATTGTTTGATATAATTTGTCTTTGACACCTGTTCGATCTTTCGATCGAAGTTTGTCATCCATACACTTCAGATGTCCATTGGACAGAAATACTCGTAATTGCTTCACTGCACGAAACAGGCGTGAAATTGGTCGTCAACTCAAAAGTTTATTCCTCGTAATTGAAAGCATTTTCAATTCAGGTTTAATCCTCCGGAAGTTTTACATGTTTTGCATATGGAGCAAATCACATATTGGCAATAATTTCTCCGTTTTAAATTCAAAACCTGGTAACTTGAGTTCCGGTCTAGTGAAATGACAAAGGACTGATTCCAATTTCCTCTATCATTCCGGGCTCCAATTATCTACTTATATAACACAAACGGCGTTTATATTTACCCGGTCTTATAATCGTAGCACAACGATCCAGCGAAAGCCATTACCGTTTTGGATATTGTGATAGAAAAAAGAGAAGTGTTTCGCTTTATCTGCTGTCAAATAGGCTAATGCTATTTCGCCGATATTAATTACACTGCCATTTCCTAAACATATGTTTTTTTTCGCACAATGTTACCTTTAGATGGGATCGATCAGTTTGCGCGCAATCGGGATGGATATAATGTCATGGGTGGGTAACACGTCATGGATGCAGATAGACTATCGCGGATAGATTGCATGTCATAGATGGATAGAATGTCATTATTCGGTTATCACTCGCGGACGAATATTCGACTTAATAGACGGTGCGCTGTAAGCACGCCTTATCAACAAAACATGCAAAGTTAGAAGTAGTTCGGTGATGTTAGGCCGGATGATAAATTGACACATACCTTATACCTAACTAAAGCCGAATAGCTGTTACCGGGAAAAGTACAACACCGTTCGTTGTATAAACAAATGCCAATTATGTTTGCGCAAGAGTGACAGAATCCGAAATTCACCGTACAGTAGTTAACTATTGCACAGGAGACGAACAGAACACACATCGCTGTTCCGAAGAGACACGTGGCACATTCAGGTACACCGCCGGCACGGCGCGGCAGAACGAGCGGTTCAGCGTTCTGACGTCCCCACAGAACAGAGAACAGGACCTCGATAGCGACTTTACGCTTAGAAAGAGCGATACAGCGTTCCAGCGCCCACAGAACAGAGAC
The DNA here is from genome assembly GCF_019059575.1 of Amphibalanus amphitrite. NCBI lineage: Eukaryota > Metazoa > Arthropoda > Thecostraca > Balanomorpha > Balanidae > Amphibalanus > Amphibalanus amphitrite. The sequence goes on along the minus strand of NW_024882682.1, from coordinate 142,310 downwards.
GGAGCAAGAGCTCGCGACCGATACGGATTCGGCGCACACGAGGGAAGGGGCTAGCCCATTGAGAATGGTGGTACAGGGGCTGGCCACCGATACCTATAGAAAAGACGGAGCAGGGACCACACCGGTCACCAATACCAACACCATAGACGGAGCAACGAGAACGCCCACGATTCCGATAGTTTACTTAGACGGAATGCCACCCACCGATACCGATAGAAAAGACAGAGCACGAGTTGTTCTGCACCATCGCTGCAGTACATCAACAGACACGAGAGAGCGCAGCGTGGACCTTACGTCGCCGAACGGTGCACGACACAGCGAGCGCCAAACTAACAACCTACGCTATAACTAATTCCTACAGTAAAATAGCCACTTCTCTTACTGTTTTATAGATTTTCACCACGAAAACGTCAAGAAGAATAGAGATTCAGGAAACGATAGCTACATCGGCTAACATTTCAACGAGCGCTAAAAGACAGAAGACTACAAGAAAATAGCGTATTCGTCAGAAAGTGCGTCCGCCATATAACACAGGACTACAGCTACGTAACTACTGGCATAACACTGCTGCTGGCCAACCTACGAGCTAATACGGATAGCACATCCACATCACACGCCAGTCGAGACGGTCGACGGCGCCCCGGCCGATATGCACGATACCTAACGACAAAAGCGGCCCATGCAAGGTTATATTGGCTCGGCACCCGTCATGTTATCTGGTAACGACATCACAGACACACGAAATAAATACACATAGGTTCTGTTATTTGGTAGATGCAGACCCGGTAAAGCTTCAGCTTTAGCATCTACGCTTTGAGGTTGGTTACTTGACACTACACAGAAGACTATAGGTACGCTGTAATTATTTCAACGCATAACATATTTTTAGTATGTAGTGTATCAATCCAGATGCTTCTCTTTGGATGAGTTGTAGTTTTTTTTTTTGTATTTCTTCGGAAAATTTCAGTCAATGGAATAGTTTCATTTGCTGCGTCGGTTGCAGATGATGGTTCTGCCCTTTCTCTGGATAAGAAAATAAAGTAAAGTAAGCCAAGAGCCTTCTTAGGTTAAATTGTAGAGCTTGAATGTCCGTTAACATTAAAGAACTGTGTAATTACATTCACATTTAGCTCAATTTACTATTTGATGCCTTACAATCAACTGGCACTGGTAAGCCCGTTAAAATCATTCTTGTAAGCTCAAACGCGCTATGTCTCGGCCAAAAAGACTAAATCGTTTCGTTATTGAGTTTCATGATTCAGATTCTTTCTCTAACTGAGCTTCTGATCTTCAGTGACTGGATTTTTTTCGACAATCATCGCACTATTCTACAGGGTGTTTCACAATAAATGTTACTTTTGAATAGCTTAAATGAAGATCTTACTTGTTCGTAAGCGCGTAAATTTTATATGCATTTTGCTGCAAATTTGTTACGGTTTTTAGTCCTTATATCTTTTTTTTTTCAAACCGTCAACGGTTCCATCTGTATGGACGTGCAATGCCAACACCTTCAAAACGGGTCAATTCGCCGTGTACAAATGATGAGGCAGTATGGGTGGTCATGCATTACGGCGCTTTGCGAAGTCTGACCGCAGTGCGACGGAGTTTCGGTAGCCATTTTAAAAGGAGGAAGGATATTCCGTCAAAAATGTCTTTCAAACGGGTGGTAGAAAGGTTCCAGAAGACCGGAAACAAGAGACCAGCCCCGCCTCCTGGCCGGACGGCGATCCCAGAAAATCTGGTTGAAAAAGTCAGACGGAAGGGTGGCATAGTGGAGAACCCGTGAAGGGTGCTGAACTGAAAGTTATATGTTCATCAGTCCTGCTGTTCTGCTGTTTCATGTGGTAATACTCATGAGCCATATGTAATACATGTCACTGAAACATCGTCGTTTGAAAAAGCAACATTCATTGTGAAGGACCCTGAAGCTTAACAGCGAATTGACCCGTTTTGATGGTGTGGACATTGCACGTACATAAAGAATGCAGTTGATGATTCGTAATAGTTTGGTAAGGATAAAAAACCCGAAAGAATTTGCAACAAAATGAATATAGAATTTATGGGCATACGAATAATTGAGGTCATTTTAAAAGCTTATCAAAAGTAACGTTTATTGTGAAACACCCTGTAGGAACTACAACCGGGGCGTATTTAATGGCGTCGTCCATTAAAAAGACGGAAATCATGGTATCTCTTGAAGCTTCTTTATATCAACGTTGTGCTTGTGCCACCAAAGCCATAAAACATAAATACGGTGCCTAACTGCTATCTTACTAATGTGAACTGTTACTAAAAAGCCATGCAATGGCTTCTAATGGATTCATACTGCTGCCAGTGCTCGCCCAGGACTGGATTGACTCAGGGGCAGGACTGCGCTGAGAATAATGCCTAACTTTGCGTATACTATCGTCTACCAAGTACATACCACTCATTCTTTTTCGATAAAACTTTAGTAATAATATCGAGGGGCGGTAAGCATAGCAAATCCAATTACAGCGCTCCGGCGCCGACCTTGCTTATCAAGAAAAGGTAGTTTCGCCTTAACGAGATGCCAGATATATATATGTAAATTATGACAGAAATGAGAATCGAAATTCTCCCTGAAAACCAAATAAACGGGAACACGTTAAGCCTTTCATAAATAACACGCCGAAAATCTGTTTGCTTTTGCCTTTGCCAAAACAAAGCCAGGTGTGGTGTTCTACTCCGTGAAAGATGGACCTGTCGTTTGGCTGTTGGGTGTGTATATTACATATGTCTTCGAAGAAGCTGTCTAAATGTAGCTATGTTTTTAAGGACATTGATTGTGAATGTCATTATGCGTACCTAATAGAGAACAATGGAATTCGCTTCTTCTTGTGCATGCTAGCCCATATGAGTTTTTCAATGTGTCCGGAAAACACTGGCTTGTGCAGCATTGCCGTGGAGAACAATTCATACGAAAATAAATTTCATGGAATACGCAACTTTACCAGTATAATAACATACATCCGGTTATTGACGATTAAAGCCTATTTACGATGACGTCATATGAAAATAGCTTTATCTCTATGCTCGCACAGTGCGCGGTCATGGGCTAATAACTTTATTTTAGCAGGATAATAGTGGCGAGGCTGACTGATGACGCCGGCTGTGATCGTATGCCGCGTCCCGTTCTCGCTGTGGACTCAATATTCCCGCCGGCCGGCCGGCCACTGCTCCGACAGGGACGAACCCTGCTCCAGGTGGCGCTACCGATCCCGGCGCAGTCGGCGCAGGTGGCGCCACCGTCGCCGGCCGCTCACTTGCTGTCGCTAGCGGCGGGCGGCGCCGGTGTCTGGTCGTCCTGGAACAGCGGGTTCTTCACCTCCATTTCCCCGGTCTGTTGAATAAAAATGCAAACAATGGGTTAGTGCATGGTGCATGGTGACTGCGATAATGTAAAGCTCCTTGTAAAATACGCTTGAAATTTTGAAAGGTAAAATAGTTCAGGATTTTTATCATTATCGTTTCCTATTAACTACTGCACCGTCGTTAAAGACCTGGGACAACGTAACTCGGCAAAACACTATTTTCTAATGGAAGATTAACCACCTGTCTAAATTGGCTAATTGGATTACACCACTCACAGGCTCGAGGTTGTTCTGCACGCTGACATCAATTAGAATTAGGTACCTATAAGCACTCGAGTCGAGGATAAGTACGCAGCCAAAAAACAGCACCGCACTGCACAGACACTGAAGGATTCCAGGCACGTCAAGAACCCTCTTCCAGCTTGTGAATTATACGCGATCAAATCATAAAGCTGTCGGAATTCAAAAGGCAGGCACTGACGTGATGTGATGCGAGCGCGAGCGCGACTGCATGTTGGATTTTATTCTCATGGGATTCGACCGTCGAACACATTTTCCTAGAACTGCTAGGGAGTTTTTTGTAATCAATCATACCACTTATTAAAATTTAAATGTGCCAGAAAGAGAATGAACTCTTTTAGTTCTAGGTGCAATGCCTAACTGGCTTTAGCGGCATCACATATACCATATCATCACATCACATAATATGTATTTTGGTAGTTTTTTATTTACGGGCCTGATGGATTACAATGCTCTTCCATGCCCAGCATGTTCGTGCTTATATTAGGTAGAGATAAGATCTACTCAAAGGTCACCAAACTTCTAAGCTGTCTTGCCCTTTACTTCAGCCAAAGATTGTCACAAATAAAACGTTGACGATTTTCTCAACGAAGTTCCGACTCGGTGGGACATAAATAGCTCCCGACTGGTGGTCCCTTGAGCTGATCTTCCGGGAGCTGGGAGCGTAGAGCACCGTTGCCCCGGGTTACCAAGAACTCAGCCGAGCTAGTGGCTGGTGCCACCGGTAATCTCTGCTCCAGTGGCGAGTTCTTTGAGCGGGGCTCGGCCGGGTCGGTTAGACCAGGCTGCTTACAGAGATCAGGCAACAGTTCAGTGGGATGTATGCTGAGAGCACTTCCCGGTGGAGCTAGGTAAATTCACACTTCATGCTCAGGACAGCAGGCAGTGAGATACAAACTCGGCCAGATATCGCATACTGGATACTGTCGTCAAATACTGATCACAAAAGGTCGTCACCAGATTTCAGACAGCGGACATCAGACACAAACAGGAAAAATAAGGACATCAGACACCAGACAACAGACAACGGACAACGGATCGCAGAGAGCAGATATCGGACACTAACAACGGACAGCGTGCACGATCCCATCGCAATGTTATCGTGAGTACACAACACCGCTGGTGACCGGTCGCAGTTTTATAGCCAATCACGGCCGATATACGGATCGATCGAGCCCGGCGGCCAATACAGCGCCGATTGGACGAGCTGTGGTATCGGAGACAGAGCCAAACAGACGGTGCGCCACCCGGCCACCGACTGAAACGACTGTCGACTGATCGTGTAATGTGTAGTGTGTACTGTATTTGGGGTCTCCATGCGCGAAATGATAAGCGATAAGCATGCTTCTGAGTGAAAACTGACCCGTATGCGTACTAGCCAAGGTGGGCTATGGACACTCGTAAACAGCGTAATTATTGGTGTACTGACTGCGGGAAAGTCCGGAACACTCGCACAGTGTATGCTTATACTGACCGCGGCGAGTCCGAAACACTCGTACACGGTGTAGTGCTTGATAGACTGACCGGAGCGAGGCCAGGACACTCACACAGTGTAGTGTTAGTTCACCTCTATAGCCTTGGTGAGTCCAAGACACTAATACACGGTGTTATACTCACCGGGGCGAGCCCGGAACACTCGCCGTTCGAACACGGTGTAGTGTTATACCTACTTAAGGGGCCCTGAGCTCTTGAGTGTTATACTTGAGGTGTAGTGTAGTGTTATGTATACTCACCGGGGCCTGAGCTCTTTAGGTATATGGACCTGAACGAGTCCGGGACACTCGTATACAGTGTAGTGTTATAAATACTCACCGGGGCGAGTCCAGGGCACTCGTACACGGTGTAGTCGCCCTCCTCGTTCTCCTCCTCCGAGTCCACGTCAGAAGCAGAGCCGTGGCGGCCGTTATGGGTCCTGCAGAGGTCAGCAGAGGTCAGCAGAGGTCACTGGAGGCCACCAAAGGTCACAGATCAGTGCGCACGGGAGATAGACGGATATAACCAAGGCTGGCGGCCCGTTTTTATCCAAAGAAAACGATATATTAAATAAATGAAACGGAGTATTCCCGTCAAATCTCTACTTCGTGATTCTTCAGATATGTCTGTCTAATAGAAGCGTCTTCCAGTGACGGTCACTGCCTTCTGATCTTTTTACATCCTGCGCATCACCAGATACTGTCTACGCCTGTGATGTTATCCGCTTCCTGTGATGTCTCCGTCCCCTGTGATTCGTTCCATCCCTGGTGGTGTGCCCGTGCTCCATTACGGCCGTTGGCGATCCCTGTTGACCGGCAATTGCCCCGTCCCGCCCACGTCCTGGTAATTGGAAACAGCCTGGGAGGAGAAGCCCTTGCGGGACAAGACCGCCCACGGCTAGGGTCAGTGTCCGGAGAGAGATAGGAAGGAAGGGGAGAGTGACGGAGACGGAAAGAGATCAACACAGACATAGACACCTGAGGCACAGATATCGATACAGAGACGGGTGCAAAGACAAGGGCGAGTGGAAACAGAGACAGAACGTCGCTTCGGATGAAGAGGGGAGTTGAGTTACCGAGTACCTATATGACAATCAACGAAGTACTCACTTTTCCATGGCCATCATCTGCTGTTTCTGGTGCTGGTAGTGGTACATCTGGGCCGACTGGGCCAGTTTGCGATCCCCAGACGGACTGAGGTCGCGGCTGGGACCCGTGACCCCATAAGCAGGATACTCGGCGTCACTGGCGGCCTTCGAGCGCTTCTGCATCCTGTAACACACGGCGGTCGAAGTCAACCAACAGCAAAAAAGGCAGGAGCGCATCTGGCTGCATTAGAAACATTGAGGGCAGACACTCGGCCCGGCATTGAGGGCAGCCCGGCTGTACTATCAACTCAATTACGGACGTAAAGACGCTTCCGGTCAGGTATCCTAGAAACGCCGATCGATGCTCTTGGGCATCGTGTGAGTGGTTAATGAGCAAAGTTACTGTACTGCTGGCAGCTGGGGCTCTTCGCAGAACTCAGAGCAAACAAAGCCCTCCGGATCTGCGCCGTAGTCGCAAGTGGCTACGACGTTGAAGGAACTTGGAGTTTTGCCTGGGAGGGAAGGTGAGGCCCGGAGTTGACTAAATTTGCTGAGCAGTACCTTGGTGCGCGGCACGGGGCACAACAGGCAGGCGCGCAAGACCGCTAGATTTAACCCTCGCCCGCACATGCCATTTTTCCATCCTAGAACGCACATGGGGGGGGGGTGGTTGCCACCCCCCCCCGCGCCATTTCGTTCCTGTTGGAGATAGAGCTTAGCGGTAAAGACCAAAAAGATTCTTTGGGAAGAGACGAATCCAACGATACCCAGTTTTACCTTCTCAGGTCAGTCATTGACCTTCCAGGTCAGGTCAAACTAAAAAATGTTGCTGTTTTGGGTCACCGTTGGATATCAAGTGCGCTGCTTATCAAATACCGATGACGATGCTGTTTTCTGGTGCCAAGCCAGCTAGAACCTCTTTGTCACACTATCCGACCAGAATTTTGCTGCTGAGGTCATTTCAGGTCAAGTTAGGTCAAGGTCAATTATATGTGTTTGTATGTCTGTCTGTGTCTGTGTGTATACTGATGTGTGCACCGATTGTTTTTGGGTCCATATCACATGAAATCATGATCTGAGAAGCTTTTACCAAAAATGCAGTCAAAAAACTTCACAAAAAGTAAATTCAGCTTGCCTAAAACGCAATTATCTTAGATGACCTAGGTTGACCTTGACCCTGACCTTGACCCCTGTACATCGTCGAACAACATGTTCCATGATAGGTGGGAGGTAAGACTGGCAAAAAAAGGCCGAAATCAGGGTGTCAAAAGCTCACAAGGCCCATGGCAAACGCAAGATGTTGAGAATTGGCCATTTGGGTCATGACATGACCTGAAAAACAAGGTCATATCTCCGAAACCAAAAATCACAGAAACTTGAAATTTTCAGTGGACATCAAGAAAGGATAGACGAGCAGCTATACGAAAAATCAGCCTTCTAGCTCTAAAAATGTTGAGTGCAGAGCAGAAAGACTGCCTGGGGGGGTGGCAACCACCCCCCCCCCCATGTGCGGGCGAGGGTTAACTGTGCACTGTGCAGATTATGTATAGTTATACCGACCTCAGTTCATTTGCCATTGCTGTTATCTAGAAATAAATGCAGCCAACATAAAGTATCAGACGGAGAAACAGCAAGATATGCGATCTGTGCTTGACCATGTACACTTATTCACGGTTCACACCTAAGAGTTATGAGAGTGTGCTGTTGTGACGGAGCGTTTACCAATAATTATGTGCGGGCCTCACCGGTGGTAGCAGAATCCTCCGGCCACCGTCACACCGACTGCCATGGCGCAAACCCCTGCCACCGTCACTGAAATAAAACCAAACCTTCAGAGTAAATAGGGAGCGTGAGAGCTGCGAGAGCACGGCCCAAACGGCAAACACTGCTCGGTTACAGTTTCAAACAGTACGCAGGCATCAGAACCACAGATTCAAGCAACATACCAACTGAACTGTGAAGCCACGAGTACCTACAAAACGGTTATTATCCCCCAAAATTACGAAGTTAAGACGTGATAGTTGAGTCTGCAGTTTCAAACAGCTATACTTACAAGCGGTGGGACTACCTATATGAACTCAAACAACGTATAAAACTGAAAACGTCGGGTCATGCACCAAACTTATGGACCCGTAATGGAACATATGCGAAGAGTCGGTCATTCCATCATAAGAAGAAATAACTGGAAATGTTCGATCCAGTCATCCTGACATCCTGTCATAAGAAGAAATAACTGGAAATATTCGATCCAACCATCCTGTCGAAACGTCATGAAACTCATTTGAATTTATTAGAAGTTATGCTCAGAAGATGAAATGTGAATAACGAATGCTGCATTTTGTTTCATGCGTAATGAATCAAGAGAAATGGCCAGCATAATTCACGAGTCTGACAGCGCAAATACTGCTACGTCAAAGGTGAGCTGTGACGTATGATCGAAGTAACGCGCAAATGACGTAAAAAAAGGTTAAATATAAGGTCGAATGAGGAAGACCTTCTTTGTATACCTAAGCCTTCGCACATTATGCTTCCGTGAATCCCATCTTTAGTTTTAGGATTTTTCCTAATTTTACGTGGCTAAAGACTCGTTCCCATTCGCTTCGTATTTTAAACAAATTCCAAGGACAGAGCATTCACCAAAGGGCAAAGCAATTATCTACGCAAACCAATCAAGGCTCAACTCACCGATGAAATAGATGTCGGACATATTGTCGCGGCTGGGTGCCGGTGCCAGCAGGGCGTCCGCCTGCACCTGCACCACCTGCGTGTCATCCGAGGGACGCTTGTGACGGGCCGGGTCATGGCTGACTTCCTCCGGGTCACCGCGATACCGCGCGGTCACAGGAAGGTCACCAGAGGTCACGGCAAGTGGCGCCGGGGCGTCGGTGACCGCCGCCGCAGCGTCAACGACTGAGGAAAAAACGACCGAGTTAGAAGTAGGAGACTCGTGACCATTGCAAATGGGGTGTGGCAGCCTGAAAGAGTTTTCAGTGGTCAGGAAACGTTTCTACAATGCATAGAGCTGCACCGAAATGAGAGCAAAATGTATTTTAGGTGAATGGCAGGGCCGAGGCTGAAGCCTGAAGGCCGAAAGACAAAGTGGCTTTGAAGCAGCATTGCGGTACATAGTTATACAGGGCGGCTTTGCGACATGTGGATTGCGGAAATGATTTAAGGCATTGCAGATGCCATGGTAAAATGGTTCGGAAAGACATTAAGGTACATACACAGCTGTCGTTCCGCATGATCATTAGATCTCGTTTCGCAATATTCAAAGCCTATGACAATGATCAGATCCAGATCATCGTGGATGTAAATGAGCCATTTCGCCACATCTAAGTATGCACATGAAGTGATCACGTCATGCTACTGGGCTACTGGCCTCTCATATGTGCAAAACAATTTGCATCAGAAGTCAAATCAAGTTATCGAAACCCTATGCTGTTCCGGGAGATGGCACGTCCTGATGAAGTCCGCCAGCCTTTAATCCAGGGCTGCGGAGTCGATGGATTTTCGGCGACTCCGACTCCGACTCCGACTCCGGCTTTCAAAAACCAGCTCCGACCCCGACTCCGACTCCGGGCAGAATTGTCGACTCCGACCGACTCCAACTCCCGACTCCGACTCCACAGACCTAGTAGGGCTGCGGAGTCGACAGATTTTCGGTGACTCCGACTCAGGCTCCGGCTCGGGTTTCTAAAATCGACTCCGACTCCGACCCCGACTCCGGGCACAACTGTCGACTCCGATCGACCCCGACTCTGACTCCGACTCCGACTTCGCAGCCCTGCTTAATCACTTCCAGGCATTGACTCGCAGTCGGTTCACAGACCACAGATTCCCCTCAGACAGCTCTCACAGAGCTGGGACCAAAGACGCCCTGTCCAACCGATCCCTAACATCCGATAGCCATGAGCCACCACAGGCCCGGATTAGCCTTGTGAGCTACAGATGGCACGTGTCTGATCTTCCTCGGACAGTGAGGTCACAGTAGATGTCAAGTGGAACCGCTGGACCCGGAGTGAGCCGGATCGATGGCAGACTGATGCCGGGATCACTCAGGGTTCATCCTGAATTGATGCCGGGGTTCATGCAGAACCACCGAACCCTCACCGGGTCAAATCGATCGTGGATTGATGCCGGGATTAGCCAGAGCTCATGCTGGATTGATGCTCTCAGATTGCCACAGTCGCAGACTCAGCCGGCGATAACATAGCACATGCTCTGTGGGTTTTGCTCAATGCTTTGAGTATAAAGTATACATATAAGCACAAAGCAGCCCACTGAGCATGAAATAATGATGAACGTGTGCAGCAATGCTTCTTCACTTGCGGCGCTTGCAATAGGTTGGCTATGGTGCAGTTAACCCTCGCACGACCAGGCCATTTCTCATAACACGAACGACCAGGGGGGGGGTTGTTACGACCCCCCCCTGGCGTTTCGAAACGGAAGGTCGTAGAGCTTAGCGGAAAAAACCAACGGATTGCTCTCAACGAGATCTCGCGATTGGTGGTATATTTTTTGGTCCTAGGTCAACATTTGACCTACTTTTGACCGGTCAAAGGTCAAATTTTCGGAAAAATAGACTTTTTTCAACTTTCGGCGGCGATTGCGGCAAAACGGTGGGAGATATCGACTTGAAACCTTCACTATCGTGTTCCTTAATCAATTCTCTATCGTTTGGTATGTATTTCGTTTCCCTAGCTCTAAAAATGGCGCGTTGGGAGCGCCGGAAGTCGGCAAGGTCACAGTCGGCGGCAGAAATTCGAAAAATCAAAATTTAAATTTTTGAAATCTGATTGTATTTTTGGATTTGGGAGGTCCATTTGCTCCCTATAGAAGCTAATATTGCTGCATATTCCCATTGAGGTGACAAGAATTAGCAAAATAGTGGTTCGGGCGCTTTTCAAAAATAGTACCGGACGCTGTTCCTCTTGTGACGTCATAGCTCCGTGACCTGACCTGACCCGGTCAAATTTCTTATACGATATGATAGCCAATACTTGCCCCAACATGCATGGGAAGTTTCATCACGATCCATCAACCGATGTCCGTACCACCGGCAGGAAACCTCGGGCGTTGGCACTCAGTTTGTGAAAATCCGGCCGGAGGCTGTACCTCTTATGACGTCATAACTCCGTGACCTGACATGACCCGATCAATTTTTTTTTCGGCAAAAGATGCGCAAAGGTTGCCCCAGAGGGCATTGAAAATTTCAGCCCGCTACGACAAGCCGTTTAGCGTGTACTTCGAAAAAACCTCAGGGGGGGGTTGATACAACCCCCCCCCTAGGCGTTCTAGGGTTAATTAACATGGTTTAATTGCACTGCACTTCTGCCTCGCTTTTACGGACTTCACCGTTCTCATTGTGTGGTAAAGGCCAAATTAATTAATCAATATAGGCCAACAAATTAATCACATATTGCGTCGAGACCGCGCCGCTATTACGTCGAAGCGTATGTAGTTGCGAGTTGTGACTTTGCTACACTCGCACTGCCTTCGGTTTGACAGGTGTACTCATTCCGCGACTCATCTGATTGTTGTTTAATCTACTTAGTTTTCAGTTTCATTTCAGTTGGTTCCGGTTCCAGCCAGACTGATGGCTGCGGTATTCAGGCACCTGCAGCTGGTTTGGTAATTGGCCACACTGCAGCGGTGGTCGGACGTTTATTTGACGGATACCCAGCATCCAGGGTCGAAACGTTTGGCTGCTGGAGTTTTGTTCTATGATTGCCTGTAATAAAAATTGCATTTAATGTCCAAGTTTTACTTATCATCAGTTCCCATACAGGTATCTCAGTAAACTAGCTTGAAAATTTGCTATTTCGAGTTAAATCTAAAAAGGGACCGAACTCTGACCGTTAAATAACCTCCTGTCAGCGCTCAGCGCTCACAATCAGTGTTGAGACGCAGCCCGCAGTATATGTCAGCGGGACATGTGAAGTGACGTCACCTCTGCGCGGCGCTCGTGGCCGTTCACGGGCGGGTGATGACGTCACTCCCCACCTGCTGCTGACGTCACTAGTGACGGCGGCGGACAGTGAGCGATAGTCCTGTGTTTGCCCGGATCCCCTCCCCCTCAGTCCCATTCCGATAGGCAGCAAACTCTGCCACCACAGCTAAAGGCCGTCATATATTAGAGTGTGCCTAGGGCGGGACGGGATGTCTGATCGGCCTGGAACGGCCCGTGTAGCAACAAAGGTCCAGCACAGGTCACTGTCTACTGCCTACTAGCAAGAAGTAACACACGGTAGTCGGGCATCTAATTTAATCCGACGTCCCTTTCATCGCAAGCATGCCTATTACGCGCGGGCGGCACATTAACAGGTGTGCAGCTGTATGTGACAGCTTACGCCTGTCAGACTAATGCTTCCCTGATGTACTCGTAATCCTTATGTAGGCTCTAGGCACCTAATCCATTCATGCCAGAGGTTGTGTGTGCTTGAAGTTGAACATGTTCCATATCGCTGCCCATTCATCGCAGCATAACGCTAATTCTTTTTTATTAAGTTCTTTTTAAAGAGCTGCTGTGCACCATCAGCCACACCAGTCTGAACCAAACTGCAAATTTATATCTTTTGTCCAACATCATAACCCGCGCACCGACGGGGGTCTGCGCCAACTTCGCACCGACGGGGGGGGCGGATGACCGCCCCCCCTGAGATCTCGAGAACGAAGCAAGATAGCGACAAGCGGTAAATGGCATCGGATACGCACGGTCAAGATCTACAATTTTTACTAAGGTCATTTTCAGGTCAGGTCAAAGATGACGTCACAGGGGTCGAAAAAGTCAAAATGGCGGCGCTAGATATGGAGAGAGTTTTCTCGAATAACTTTCAAATTAGTCAAGATAGGAACAAACTAAGGGCATCATCGTAATCCTCTCGTCAATCCGCATCGAATGATATATATGTTGACCTCGAAAGGTCAAGGTTAAACGTTGACCTCAGGTCATGTGACCTCGAGGTCATCATGTACAGCCCTCTGCAAACTGCGTGGTAGGTATTCTTTTTTCGACAAAAATGAGAATAACGCGGAATACTATGCTATCGGTCATTCGGAAATCGTAACAGCAAGACGCGCTAGACCCCGCCCCTTAGATCGGCATCATCACCGTATCCATTTTTCATCTAGTTAGGCAATTAAACCCAAAAGTTTATATTTGCCCCCAAAACAAACTTTTGCATTTTGTCGCCACACAAGGCGTAAACTTTGTTTATTGATAAACCTAATCGAAGGAGTGGAGCATGGCGCATCTATTTGCAGTGAGTTCCGACCGACTGATAACATAACCTTTGAGTTATTATCGGTTTTGTCGAAAAAAGAATACCTACCACGCAGTCTGCAGAGGGCTGTACATCATTCGATGCGTCTTGACGAGCTGAACACAATGAGACCATCCACGCGTCTGTATCTTGTTCCTGTACGGAGTTATTGGCCAAAAACCTTTGGTGACCTTTGATGACGTCACATGACCTCAGAGCTCCCCAACAGCAAAACAGACCTCAAGGTAGTGAAGGTTGATCGTACCTATATGAAGTCATGTATGGTATATGGGGCCATTCCGACCCGTTTTAGTGGTAAAAACAGGGAGTTGATTTTTCCCCCATTGACTTATAATGGGGAGGTCGCGAAATTGACCTGACCTTAGTTCACCGATATCAAAATTCCGAGATATACAAATTGTAGCTACTAATGATCTAATAACATCCTGCGACTTTCAAAGGCCTCCGACATCTACTGTAGCTCTGGCACGGTGACAAAGTTGCAAAAAAGTGACTTGAGGTTGGGTCATTCAAAGTGACCTGGTGACCTGACCTTGAAAGGTAGGAGGTTCAAACTTGCACACCATATGTAAAATTGATGAGGGAATAGTCATACCAAATTTCGCGGCGCTACGCGCCGCGGTTTTCCCGCTATTCGCGAAAAACCTCAGGGGGGCGGATATCCGCCCCCCCCCCGTCGGTGCGCGGGATAAACGTCCTGTCGCACGACTACATGTATGCAAGTCGTAAGCAAGTCACCTCCGCCCCCTACCGTCTCTCCCGTTCGCCTGTCAAGAGTCCGTTCGCCCGTCTCAGTCCCCTCTCCCTCCCCCCGTCGGAGCCGCTCCGCCGCAGTACCGTCGAGCTGCCGCGCCCGTCGACGGCGCCCGGAGGTCGGGGCGAGCTGCGACAGCCGTCAGTTTCCAGCTGACCGATCGATGAGCGAGAGAGCTGCCCCCTCCCCCTCCCCCTGAGATCAGCTACTGTAGGACACGGGAGGTCGGCGGCCACCCGTCGGTGTGACGTCGGCTGGGACGGTGGGCCGCTGCTGGTGTTTTATACAGTTTGTTTGCTTTTGTTTGCCTATCATGTGATAGCCTGTCTTTCTCAGTTGCACAGGCATATTATTTTTCTTTATTTTATATTTATTCCTTGTTTGCAATCATGTGTTTGCCTGTTTCTGTCTGAGGTTAAATTGTTGGAGTTTATTGAATTTTCATAAAGTAGAGTCGGCATATATTTATTTTTGTTTGTACATTGCCAAGTTGAATGAATTGAACCATTTGCACTTAGCTGATCCATACATACATGTTCGTTTTTCACTTGTCACTCGCTGTCGCCGCCCATCGTTTACCAGCATGTGCTGTGTTGCAGTAGCCGCCGCCGTTCGGCCCGGGGTGCCCGTCTGCCGCGCTGCCTTCCCGCCCGACTCGGCACCAGTGGTGGTGACCAGCAGCCGGCCGCTCTCATCGTCCAGACCAGACTCTCTCGGCTCTACTCCGGCGCAGGCTTGTGCACCTCCAGCCGCTCACAGTCCCAACATCCCTATCATCATCCTTCGAGAACCTTACAGAATGCCCTTTGCACAATCACCCATAAGATTACAATTAATAACTTTAGCCCAGCCCGCCAGTCATGGCGTGTTCCCCACATTGACACTAACGAACTCACAATGGTCACTAAACAACCTTTACAAGAACATTAGAATCATGCTAGTCATTGGTGGCGTTGAAACAAACCCTGGACCAGAATTGTTTGACCACCTCAACATTGCTCACATAAATATAAACAGTATCACTGCAGGGGATAAAAAACACGAGCTTATGCAATTTGTAAGCATGAATAGTATAATGTTATGCGCTCTTACCGAAACAAAACTTGATGATACGGTTTCTCCTTCGTTATACCAGCTCGATAATTACCATGCCCCTTTCGTTCGACACAGAGATAGAAATGGCGGAGGAGTTGCGTTATATGCTCACGCTTCGTTACCGATAAAGAGACTTAGAGAGCTAGAGATCGGAGACGAAGAATGGATCTGGGCCAAAGTCTCGGTGCATAAACTTAGCTTGGTAATATGTTGCATATACTTACCACCAAATCAAACAACAACCAGGTTACAACTGTTTATTGAGCGAATGACTGAAAGCGTTTCACTTGCACAGACCCACTCACCCACAGCTATAATGATATTAGGGGATTTCAACGCTGGAAATATATATCTAAATAGTACTGAACACAAGCATAGCGGCATCACAAACTTTGATCGCCAGCTCAACGACACTTTCAACATGCTAGACATGAAGCAACTCATATCACAGCCAACACGCATAACTGACAACGTCAGTAACCTGAGAGACTTAATTTTTACAAATAATACTGACATTATTCTACACAGTGACACGCTCTCAGCATTCTCAACTTTGGACCACCTTCCTGTAACTACATCACTGAGTACAACACACAGTTCATCAAACACTGACGTTACGTTTAAGACAATCTGGGACTATACGAGACTTGATGCTGATCTTTTTACCAGACTTCTTATAGACACGGACTGGGATCATATTATCGACAATGACGTAGATATAGCAGCGGAACAATTCACATCTGCCATCTTAAAAGCCGCCGAGACATCAATACCACATAAGAAGATACCAGTGAACCAGCGTAAAAAACCATGGGTGACATCAGACTTGATTAAACAAATAAGAAAGCGTGACAGACTCTTCAGACGGGCTAAACAGACTCAGACCACTTACGACTGGGAAAGATGGAAACATCAGCGTAACATCGTAACGGCGGTAAACAAACGACTAAGACAAACCCACATACAAAGCCAAGTTCAGAAACTCTTACAGCACAAACAAGACCCGCACAAGTACCACCAAACACTTCGCAAATTAACAGGTAAGACAGTTGACAGCATCATTCCACCGCTAGAAACGACTGACGGAAAAGTACTGACAGACGACTACGAAAAGGCGACATTGTTAAACGACTACTTTGCCAGTCAGGCAAAGCTCGACATTCCAAATTCGCACACCGTACCAATGGACAACATAGGACACACGACGATTCCCACCCTCGGTACAATTGAGACAACTGAGAGAGAAGTCCTACGAATCTTAAACTCCCTTGACTCTAATAAATCCACTGGCCCGGACAAAATCCCAGTAAAAATATTAAAATTATGTGCACTCATCATAGCAGGCCCACTTTCGAAATTGTTTAATAAGTCTCTCGCGTCTGGAATTTATCCTTCAACGTTTAAACAGGCCAATGTGAAACCCATATATAAAAATAATGGATCACCATCTGATTATACCTGTTACCGACCCATCAGTCTTTTATCTTCCCTTTCAAAAGTTTTTGAAAAAATTGTCCACAAACGCATTTATGATCATTTAACAGAACACTTATTATTGACTGACAAACAGAGTGGATACCGGAAAAAGCACAGCACGGAACAACAATTACTTTATTTGACCCATAACATGCACAAATCACTCGACTCAGGACATGACTTCACAGTAATTTACCTGGACATATCAAAATATTTTGACAAGATCTGGCACCAAGGACTATTATACAAATGCAAACATGACTTTGGCATAACTGACTCACTGTTAAAATGGTTGACTTCCTACCTCAGTGACAGACGACAACGAGTGCAAATAAACAACACCTTTTCGAACCAACAAATTGTTAACGCTGGCTGTCCTCAAGGCTCTGTACTCGGACCTCTCTTAGCCTTAATGTATCTTAACGGAATTCAACAAAACATCGACAATGAAATTTTACTTTTCGCAGACGACACATCTCTTCACGCATCCCACTCAACGACAGACCTCCACGACGTAGAACTTTCACTTCAACGCGACCTTGACGAAATATATAAATATGGCAGAAAATGGGCAATTACATTCAACACAACAAAGACAGTCCAGCAAACATTTTCACGTAGAAATAATTTCACAGCACCACGTCTCACATTTGGTAGGAATCCCATACCCATTCATGAAAACCATACTCATCTGGGATTAACATTCTCCAATGACCTACATTTTCACCATCACATCAACAAAATTTGTAAAAAGGTCAACCAATCACTAAGCCCACTATATCCAATTGCACAGTACGTACCCAGGCCCATTCTCGACCAAATTTATAAGACGTATATCAGACCACACTTCGACTATTGCGACACAGTATACGACGGACATATCACGACACACGACGCCATGCGACTCGAGAGACTACAAAACAGAGCGGCAAGACTCGTGACAGCAACCTTATTTAGAACACCAACTGACAAGCTTTTACTCGACTTAGGGTGGGATAGACTATCGACGAGAAGACGCATGCATAGAATAACACTTTATCACTCATTCAACAGCCACGAAGAGTACACACCACAATATATTAAAAATACAATGCCTCACACACGCGCTGAAAACACCGGACGAGTCTTAAGGAATGCCAGTACACATACAACGACACCTAGCCGGACCACTTCGTACCATAATTCATTTTTTCCATTAACGGCTAAACACTGGAATGATCTCCCCGAAACCATCCGATCCCTGCCACGAACATCCTTCAAAAAGACCATTTCTGAGCGGCTGGGGGTGACCAAGCCTCCAAAATTTTATGAAACTGGGTCTAAATTGGGAAATATTTTACACACAAGACTAAGAACCGGAATGAGTCACCTGAACTCTCATCTCTTCCAAATTCAAAAAAGTGAAACATCAATGTGTGCTTGTGGCTTTCCAAACGAGAACGTTCGGCATTATATCCTTGACTGTGCACTCTACGAACCACTAAGGCTAGAAATGTTTCAAACTATTTCTTATCAAATAGGTATTGAGCTAAATGAAATTTCTCCTAAGCAAAAACTTGACTTTCTTATTCACGGTGAAACTCTGGACGATGAGAGCGGCTGCGCGGTCGCACATCTCTTTCAAAAATTCATTTTATCATCAAACCGGTTTACAGAACACTAAATTCAACACCAAGATACCACCTTGATCTAGGTTGTCAGGCTGCGGTTGGACGTGGCGCTCCGGGCTGACCGTGCGGTGGCTCGCGCACACTGCTTTACTGCTCGGTGTCTGTCGTGGCGGCGACAGCCAACTCGTATACTTTGAGTTTTGCCTATCAAATGTTTTCTGTATCTTAATTTTAGGATCTCATCTGGTATGTTTTTGTCTGTTTGTTTGTATTTTCTTCTTCCAGAGTGATGCTCAAACTCAAGCGCTTTGTGCTTTTGCATCCCTCTGCTGCATTCTTCCGGAATCTTTCTGTCTTTGATAATAAACATTGTGTGTGTGTGTGTGTGTGTGTGTGTCGGCCGTGTACCGAGCTGGGACCAAATTAGACCAGTTGTCGCAACTAGTCGCTCCGGGAGCGATGGCGGTACGCCCCAGGACTTCTCCGTACCGAGCCGCATGTGGTAAGCGTACTCGGATATGAGGAAAGTTTGGAGAGCTTTCATGGTATACATAATGCTGGCGGGAAGCGAATGTAATTTGCAAATAATGCTGCGAAGTGATTAAGTTTTATTCCACACGATTTAAGCTAATTGAAGCCATCTACAATACTATATTGTCCGCGAATATTGTTGGGATTTACCACCACGAAGAAACGGTTACATACATCATGCGATTGTTATCAGTTCCATCTTTCCTCGAACAACCAATCGTAAGATTCGTTCTGCAAACTGTGACTTCCATCCCTTATATTGAGGGCGTGCAATCGATCCAGCATTAGGGCGTTTCTTCATTACCAGGTCTTCTATTGGAGATCAGATCAGTTTCATAGATCATTCACGTCAAAACCGTTCGGTTTGGTCTAATTCAGGCGACGGAGCTGCCAATCAGATGCCAGACATGCTTCATCAAGGACTAGTTATTGGACTTGCGAAGCTGAGGCTGAATTCAAGCCCGACTCACGAGTAAGTTTACGTATATCTCCTGCATGGAGGTTGGAACTGCAGCCTCCCTTGGACTGCAGCCTTGTGCTGTTGGCAGTGGCATTGATTAGTTCACCTGTCACCTCTCGTGGTTGATATCATAATCATACTTAGGAAGGTGGAGACATGGCGTGGCATGTTGGACTGATTCCGCACGGCACGAAGGGAAATTCGTCACCAACAATATTTCGTGACTGGTGCAATAAACCTAGTATGGATCTGACAAAACATATCCGCGCTTATCAGCCTAGAACGTCATGTATGCGGTAACAATGGTGTAACAGTATCAAAATTCAAAGAAGTCGCCGTTGCACTGGTGGAAATGTGATACATTTGTTCACGGTGACTACATTTGTTGGTATACCAATTCAATACGACCAGTCAGGATGACTGGATGACAGGAGGAGCCGAAAACGTCAACTGGATGAAGTTCTCCCATTGATTACAATTTCTTTATCTTGTAAACAGTGAATGTATGCGTAGAAGGCATGCAACTACGATACACTACTGCGTCTGCAGCTGCCAATTTGTGAATGAATATAATATGAAAAAAGCGGAGATTGCATCAACAGCTTTTTATTTCCCCATAAACACAGAAAAAAGAAGCCCGATAAGCACACCAAGCTATTGCCTATTTACCCACCTCTATTTCAAAATAAAAGCACTGGAGTCCAGAAACGGATGTAAGGTTAATTTCTCTAAAGAGCTATTCTTTTAGAACTCAGTTCTCCTCATACGGACAGTTTAGTGTGGAGTGAAACTGGGCGTCCGTCTACCGGAAACTGCCACCGACACTGTATTCAGAAATGCAGCGTCTCGATCCGAGTTTATTTTTGCGGGACTCGGGGGAACAGAACTTCGTCCGTGACGTGCTCCGACCTCAACTTCAGAGGGAAGTAGTTGGCCAAGTTCTGGACATTTAGAACTGAAGAGCAGTTGGGCGATACTCAGTCCATAATGCTGTCAAATTTGATCAGGAAGACGATCAGTAATGTTTGCTCATCTTGGATTGATGTGCAGATGATGGTGATGAGAAGCATTTCCTTTAATAATTATTAGAAAAAAAGATAAGCTGATCTAAATTGCTAGCTAAATGTTATTCGATAAAGCTGACGTTTTATAAGAACAGTTACAAAACATTGACAAGATGATAGCAGCTAGGATTATGACAAGGCAATTCCGATTGTGGAACGACGGGGAGGAATTATGTCGTATATGGTGCTGCGCAGTACGCACATATGAATATTAGGAAAGCAAGTGCTCCTTTGTCATTCTTTACCACGGCGAAAATGCTAAGATCTAAGCTAAACGTTCATAAATGCGCTGCCACTGTTCTTTTGTATATGTTACAGGGAGTATGAGAAATCAGTTAGTTTGCAAACTACCTAGGGAGTTTGCAAACTCCCTGAACGATCAGGTAGTTTGCAAACTCCCTAGGTAGTTTGCAAAGTACCTGGTCGAACAGGTAGTTTGCAAACTCCCTAGGTAGTTTGCAAAGTCCCTAGTTAGTTTGCAAACTCCCTAGGGTTTTTGCAAACTACCTATAGGTAAAATGCAAAAACGACGAAACAACAGCCATATACGAGTACATATGTAGATAAGACGCGATGAATTGGTTCATAGCTCAGAATGAAGCTTGGCAGCAATGGTGCATAACGAGACGATGTGGTGTTTTGATGACGCTCTGTCGCAGCTAACTATTTATTTTTGTCTTGCTCGCAAATATCACCTTACAGATTAATGTCTGCCTTTTTTCTTGTAGTCGACAACATGCTACGATGCCATCCACCTCCTTTCCTTGGACGTCAGCGGCCTCTCCTCCACCGGTCTGGCGTCCATCAGAAAGCGGATGACGTCGCCATGCTCGGCGTCTTCCACGACTCGAGTTATGCCGCTCAGCGCTTCCTCCCACTCCCGGAACCTCTGATCGAACAGTTCGTGAGACATCCCCAAGAACCACAGAGCAACCACAAATCAGAAACTGCGATCACTATGCTGCCTCTCCACACTCCGCTCAGCACTGATGACTCGCCAGCACTGTGCACCGTCCACCAGCCGTGACCCGACAGCGCCTTTCATCCGTATCCCGCAGGCACACACTGACCTGACCTGTTAAGCTCAGGGCAGTCGACTGCTGGCTACCAGGATCGGGTGGAAGCGGGGCGTTGGGTTGACTAAAGATGACATCCTGATTTCTAACCCGCGCCCCGTAGGGGGGGGGGGGGCGGGGCCGAAACGGCCCCCTGTCCTTTTCCGTCAATATCTCCAAACGGCTGCAGCTATCGCCATCAAACTTTCAGGACTTCTCCGGGCATCAATTTTACACATTGTGACCAAAATTTTCCAGAGGCTATGATAGGTTGGCCATAAATGACGTCAGAATGACGTAATGTTCTGCCATTTTCGACCGAAGAAAGTGCTTCGCGAGAAGAGCTGTCAGACCTACAGCTTTGAAGATATAGAAAAATGATCAAGATATAAAAGGTGTGAAATCAACAGGGCTACAAATCTGCCATCTCGGATTTTTAAAATTTTTGTTTTTTGACCCCCAAAAATGAAAAATGAAATTGGATATATTACCCAAAAAATCATAAAAGATTTTTAAGTTTCGAAAAAACGGAAAATATATGATAGTGCCTACCAGTCAACCCAACGCCCCGCTTCCACCCGATCCTGGTAGCCAGCAGTCGACTGCCCCGAGCTTGACAGGTCAGGTCAGTGTGTGCCTGCGGGATACGGATGAAAGGCGCTGTCGGGTCACGGCTGGTGGACGGTGCACAGTGCTGGCGAGTCATCAGTGCTGAGCGGAGTGTGGAGAGGCAGCATAGTGATCGCAGTTTCTGATTTGTGGCTGCTCTGTGGTTCTTGGGGATGTCTCACGAACTGTTCGATCAGAGGTTCCGGGAGTGGGAGGAAGCGCTGAGCGGCATAACTCGAGTCGTGGAAGACGCCGAGCATGGCGACGTCATCCGCTTTCTGATGGACGCCAGACCGGTGGAGGAGAGGCCGCTGACGTCCAAGGAAAGGAGGTGGATGGCAACGTAGCATGTTGTCGACTACAAGAAAAAAGGCAGACATTAATCTGTAAGGTGATCCTAAGGTGATATTTGCGAGCAAGAAAAAATAAATAGTTAGCTGCGAAAGAGCGTCATCAAAACACCACATCGTCTCGTTATGCACCATTGCTGCCAAGCTTCATTCTGAGCTATGAACCAATTCATCGCGTCTTATCTACATATGTACTCGTATATGGCTGTTGTTTCGTCGTTTTTGCATTTTACCTATAGGTAGTTTGCAACAACCCTAGGGAGTTTGCAAACTAACTAGGAACTTTGCAAACTACCTAGGGAAGTAGGGAGTTTGCAAACTACCTGTTCGACCAGGTACTTTGCAAACTACCTAGGGAGTTTGCAAACTACCTGATCGTTCAGGGAGTTTGCAAACTCCCTAGGTAGTTTGCAAACTAACTGATTTCTCAAACTCCCTGTAACATATACACATGAGCAGCAAACGATACATCTTCAGCAGGCGTCTGCGGGTCGAATCCAGCCTCGTCGCTGAGTCTGAGCCCTGAGCCAACTCATCTGACACGTGGCGGTTTTTTATTATGTGTGATGCAGTTTTTGGTGTGGATTACATTAATGGCACGGATTTGCATTTTTCCAACAAAGTTTAATGCGTAGCAAAACTATGATATGCAGGGCCTCGGTTACATCTGTCAGATATCTGGTACCTCTTAAGTTTTCACGAGCACACAAAAACGAATAAAGTAACTTGTGCTAATGGAGTTAGCATGACAAGCTGCTACTTATCCACTCCGTTGCCATCTCATCCAACCCCAGGCGACTGACCTTTGGCGCCCTTGGACGCCGCCTGGCCTTGACCCGGGTCGGCATGTTTGGCCGGTCGGGTCACGACCTCGGGTCGCCGCGGGGCGTGGTACTCGGGGTCGCTCGGGTAGTAGGCGAACCGCCGCGGCGGGTGGACGGTGGACGGGTCCTGTGCCTTGCTCGGGTGTCGGACTGATGAGGGCCGCGGTGCCGGTGGTGGCTGCTTCTGCTGGGCTCGCTGTGGACGGGACAAATAAAACAGTCAGCTAGATCGCAGTCACTTTCTCTCACACAACGGGCCCAAAGCTCTGCCAGCGGGTACTGGGTACACTGGGTACAGAGGACCGCTCTATTGAGCTGTCGATATGATAATCTCTTCTGTCGTGTATGTCGTGTCCAGTTGGCTGGGTCAGCTATGTATATCGCTGAATGGAGCCGACGCCTGCCTCAGATCCACCCCATTGAGCCTGTCTATAGCCCCAGACTATCGCAGGTGGTCTTGGGCTGATAGACTGGCAGTGACAGTCCGACAGGATGACAGTCCCCCAGAGCGACAGGCTGTCGGTGACGGTCTACAGGAGCTGACATACTGTCGGCGATAGTCCTTCAGGGCGACAGGCTGTCAATGACAGTCCGACAGCCACTCCAGACAGCCTGTCGGGCGGATCGACGCCGTCAGACGCTCTCTCGAGTCTCGATGCACTGTAAAAAATATTGACTAGCCCCTCGTCAAATGATTCTCAACGCTAAGTGTCGGGGGTACAGACTAGTTTTGCATCCTACTTTTGACACACGCTGCGAGCCCCTGGCTTGTTGTGTTCGTCAGATGACAGTTACCAGGTGTCGGTTAGTTTTTAACACGTCCCAAAAATAGCTGGAGCGTTTCTGCCTTGTTTTGGAAGCAGGTCCTCGTTAACCCGCGCCCTGGTGGGGTCTGTTTATAACGCGACCTGGTGGGGGGGGGGGGGCTATTTTTTGCCCCCCCCCTCGTATCTCCGAAACTACTGGACGGATCCGCAAAATTCTAACGGCGTTCGAAAGGCCTGTCAAATTTGTCGAGGAAAACCAAATTTCATTGACCTCGGGGTCACCGATGACGTCACAGGTCAGGTCAAAGATGAAATGTTTCACCGTTCACGGGTCTTCTAGGGAATGCGCTATAACACCGAGGAAAACGCATTTTGTCGAGACGATAGGCGTTATCACAAGTGTATTCGCGGCCATTGGGGCGACGTAAGAAAAGAAAAACCAACTGGCCCCAAGAACTTTAAATTATCAGTTAGCATGCACCTTTTCCTTGATGTATAGAGAATTTACCATTATTTGTTACAGAAAATTGCATTTAAATTCTTCCATTTATGCTTTTTTCATCGTTTGCACAATATGTTCTTTTACTAAGCTAGAAACACTAATTAGAAATAGTTCCCGCATCATCAAGAACTATAGGGAAGGCTTGAAGTGAATAAAATAAATTAAACGGTTTTGTTATCTATGCGAAAGCACTTCTAAAATTGCCTGTAGAAATATTGAAGGCAAAAGTTCAACTTTTTCACAAGACGGATGTCTATAAACCTATTTAACTTGTGACAACTCAGCCGGTATTTCGTCGCCTACAGCCCAGCTTTCCCTAGTGACCGATAGAGGCGCTGCTATCGATGTCCGCCCGTGCCGCCTAACGAATCAGCGATAGGGCGTCAGTTGCCTAGTAGATATATTACTATTAGAGGTCACTGACAATACCAGGTCAGGTCACAGGTCAGGTCACCAAGGGTCACAGGTCAGGTCACATGAGCCCAACTTTACTAAGGTTGTGTGATGCATGTTTTATGGCCAATTTTTCATTTCCAACTCAATGGTATTGGTTATAAGACTATCAGGTACGGCTTAAGTCACTTTCTGGTGAAGTTCAGGTCAAGGTCAGGTCAAGGTCAGGCCAAAAAAGGTCAAATTTTAAAGTTGATAGTTTTGCATAAAATGGGTATTGATTCGATGCAGCTCGTCACGGGGAGTCTAATGGTGGTCTTTGTTTTGCGCTACGGGGTCTAGAACTGCTAAAAATTGAGTTTGAAAATTTGACGTCATCAATTTTGAACAGTTTTTTCGCTATAACTTCGCCAAAAAAAGAGGTATCGATCTCAAATTTTGTATGTGGATGGAAGGCGGTAAGGACTATCACATATATTCCGGTTTTTGCGAAATTCAAAAAACTTTTTGGATTTTTCGATTATTATATGCAAAAAAATTATTTTTTGATTTTGGGGGGTCAAAATCCAAAAATTTCAAAAATCCGAGATAGCAGTTTTGTAGCCCTGTTGATTCTACAGCTTTTATGTCTTTATCATTTTTCTGTATTTGCAAAGCTATAGGCCTGACAGCTCTTCCCGCGAAACCCTTTTTTGGGTCGAAAACGGCAGAACATGACGTCACTCTGACGTCATTTCCGGCCAACCTATCATAGCCTTTGAAAAAAATTTTGGTCACAATGTGTAAAATTGATGTCCGGGAGGGTACTGAAAGTTTGGTGACGATCAGCGCAGCGGTTCTGGAGATATATCAAAAAGTCTGGAGGGGGGGGGCAAAAAATAGCCCCCCCCCCACCAGGGCGCGGGTTAAGGCTGTGTATGATAACAAAGTACCTAGTAACAATAATAACGAAAAACAATGTCAAAACGAGGGTGGCTTGTTTAGTGACGATGCTCAAAAGAGGCATCGTCTTGTTCCTACTTAACGAATGAAGCTCAAACTAGGTCAAAACTAACGTATTGCTCAACCCATAGTCAGATGACCAGCAGATCCTACGCCGCCCAATCCAGTCATCGAATTTGCCAGCGAATTCGTTTGAAGACCATCATATTATTAAATATCGGTGGTCTTCAAACGAAATCCCTTACCAGTTTGATGACGGATTCATCCGGCCCATTCCAAAAACGCTCAAGATAAAATAAAAGTGTATTTCTGAAATAATGTGCTTTCTTGCAATGCACCTTTCGTATATCAAGCGAACCTTTCACTTCCAGCGCCCGTTTACAGTTATCAATCGAATTAGAAGCATGCACATACCTATCGATAGATCTGAACCTAAGAACACAGAA
The DNA here is from genome assembly GCF_019059575.1 of Amphibalanus amphitrite. Classification (NCBI taxonomy): domain Eukaryota; kingdom Metazoa; phylum Arthropoda; class Thecostraca; order Balanomorpha; family Balanidae; genus Amphibalanus; species Amphibalanus amphitrite. The sequence continues at coordinate 115,954 of NW_024882682.1, read as the reverse complement.
GACATTTTGTAGAGTACCTGTCTGAGCCTATGCAGTGGAGCCCGTGAGCCGCCCAACCGCAGCTGCCTCATGAACTTGATGATAGGTCTGAACCTCAGATTGGCCAGAGCTTGGCCGTCAATAACCAGCTTATTTACATCCACAGTTGTAGTGACTTAGGGTTTGGAATTTGCCAAACCTAAGTTTTGATTACCAAGAGAAGTTTTGCTTCTTGCACTTGCCTTTTCTTCATAACTTTGGCGGAAATCGTCGTAGTGAAACTTCAGTGTTCCGTTAGCTGTCGGTTCTTGAGAGAGTTGGCCAGGCCGGACACCGGGGGCGGCTCCACAACTTTCGAAAAATCAAACCTAAGTCCTATTGCACTGCATGGAGAGCAATTCATTTAAAATCGCTCTTGTTCCCCCCCCCCCGTCGACAACTTTGCAAACGTCTCTGCGCGATTTGGTTGAGAATAATGGCTTATGGCAAGTTATTGAATCAGAACGTCGATCACTGCAGGTCATATATCGGCAAGCAATTCTTCATAACTAGACACTGCACAAATGGAAACGATACAGGTTTGCCCAGTGATAAACACTCGCACTGCACAGACGCGCGCACTCCCGACCGAACGCGGCACGGCACAGCGCAACTGGCGCCGGGAAGCCGGGAACGCATTAAGTGAAGGATTCACAGGTGCGCAACTTTATTGCGAACAATAAAAACCTAACGCAAACGATTAAAAAAAAAGCTTTAGTGCAATCGGAAATACAAATGTATTGACTTATAGAAATAAAATTGTCATTCACCTTCCAAATAACCCAACAATTTATTTGCCGTAAAAAGTGTCTGGAAATGGAAAGTTGCAAACATGATTCAGCAAGTAGGGAAACGCAGCAGCTACCTGGCGAATAATCTCAGGCTGGTTTAGTGACGAGTGCATTGCTACGGCTTGTTCCTCACCCTTCACAGATTACTATGACAAAACTACCCCTAGTATTTTGATCATCCTGAGCCTGGCTTTCACCTAATAATTTGATGAGGGTCTTCCTCGTTTCGGATTGAGGCGAAAACAAACGTCAAACAACCTTGATAGTTAATTCAGCACTTCAAAACAAAGGTACACCTAGGGTATCATTACAATACCGGATCATAACGATCTGGATAGTTATCAGCCTGTAAGCTAACTAAGCGGTAACTAGTCAAGTGGTAGGTACCGGAAGCATTGACAACCTGGTGACTGTTTCGAGACCCTTGTTTTGACACATAGCTCGTCAATATTTTTTACAGTGTGGCGCCATCAGACCTCACTGCCGGTTACTGATCGGACATTGAGCCGCGTATGGCGCAGCGCGACGCCCTGGAACCTAGCCGCTCTGCAAAGAGCCTCCAGGGACCTCTCAGTATCTGAACGGAGCGTCTTCAGCGGACATTACGGAGCATTGGACCGAATGGATAGACACTTGATATGACGACCCGCCGGGGATCGTTCGAGACAAATGACGAGAAGTCGGGGCCGGGGAATATGGTTGCCGGGATGATGACAAACTTGAGGAAATGATGGCACTTCGATGGCGGAATGCGAGGGATATTACACGATGGGACGGTTGGGATATGGCATTGCGACAGCACACTGGGATCACATGGAAGTTGGGGCATTCCATGTCAACCGGGACAGCCAAAATCGGCCACCTCTGCGATTTTGTTCAAACTTGGTATACTTATAGGCTATTGGGTGAAACCTCTGAGGGTGAAAGGATTTTGTCATATGCCCTCGGGCTACAGAGATACAAGTCGCTAAACTTTTGCTTTTTGAGCAGAATTGGACGTGTATTGCAATCTTGAAAGATCTATAGCTTCAACATTTTTGAAGCTATTGATTTCAAACAAACTGAAACGTGTACATAAGGAGTTATGCTAGTTAAATTTGACAATTTTTACATTTTTTGGTGATTTTGAATTTATTTTATTTTGAATTAATTTCTTAAAATGTTATTTGTGAAAAATGGATACCCTTCGATTTCGCTCAAATTTAGATATTGTCTTCCACTACACGTAAGGCACACGTGCTGAGAAAATTAGAGTGGGCCAACGATAACTTTGGATGATATAGCAACAAGTAGTGCAACGTAGCACGGGCGGTGGAAGAGGCCGATTTCGCTAACTCCACCTGTTTATCACCAATAACTCACGCCATAATTATCATATTAACGTCAAACTTTCAGTATCTGTCCAGAATTGAATTGCAAATCCTCCCGTGCAAGCAATAGGTAAATCGGTCCACAACTTTTCTAGTAATAGCGGTGTAAAGTCAAACATTCCTGGCGGAGCGGCTTGGCGGCCGGCGCCGGCCGTTGCCGCCTGAATGGTAGACTGTGCCGGCGCGGGACGGTTCCATCTTTGCACCTCGCTTCTTACCGCTGATTATGATCGATTCGTGTCAAATTTTGTGTGAAGGCTTAAAAATGTACAGGCAATCTAATGTTCAAATAAATACGAAAATCAACTAGTAAAAATTGAGGTATTAGGGTGCAAACACAAGCTGTGACTGAAACGTTTCCCGCGTCGGCCGATCCCCGCCTCTGCCGGCGCCATCTTACTCTTAGCAGGCCACTTACTGCCAAAGTTATGGTAAGATTAACTAGAGATTCTCATAACACTACAAATGTCGTATAAAGGAAGAAATAGAAAAATCGGCCAGTAACTCTTAGAGCTATGGGCGTATAAACGCAAAATAGTCACTATAGCAAATTTGATCACGTTTAACCTCATTTGATCTTGAAGATATTGATCTAGGACCATGAAATTGGAACACGATAAAGTTCCCCATCGCCCCACCTACAATTCAAATTCCGTTTTTCTAATACCTTTTTTGGCTAAACCGGGCCTTTCTCCCCTAGCGCTGGGAGAGTCAGGCGTATTTCCTTTTTGCAACCAAAGAAAGGCGCTGCCCGGAGAATACCCAATTTCATCATTAAAAAACTGGCTTACGATGACCAGTTATCTTCGTGGCTTAGTAGTAAGTGTGCCGAGTGTACCCACCTCGAAAGCTAAAGGTCGCTGGCTCGCGGCCGGTCAGCCTAAGCCCTGAAGTGTTTTAACACGCATTCATTTTTTAAGTAGCATCTGGCCAGCCGGCAACTGTCGTGAGGGCTAATGTTCGCACCTATCTAGGTAGCATTTGGCCAGTCGGCAACTGCCGTGAGGGCTGTACATATTTACGCGTGTTAGATTAGGTCAGGTCACGTCAGGTCAGGTTAGGTTTGCTTTAGTTTGGGGTAGAAAGAAGCATCTCCGGGTAGCGCCTCTCCTTGGTTGCTAAAACGAAACACGCGAGCCCCAGACATTACAAAGTCCAAAAGACAGTTACGTAGACGTCGGCCCATTCTGGATTTTTTATATGATGTAGCTAATGTATAGGAGGATAAAATATGTAAAAATGAGCAAAATCGAAGGGTACCCATTTTTCAGAAAATCAAAATTTATTTTTTGAATTTTAATTAAGTTCACTAATTAGTTAATTACGTCAATATTGTTATCCTCAAATGAAAGCCTGATCTATTCACTCCATTTCACACTTTGTCTCGTGGTGATATGTCTAAAACTTCAATAGTTATGACGCTTTAAAAATGATAATGTGCCTTGCCTAAGTCAATGTTTGATGACGTGTATCTCGGAGACGTGACGTCATATCTTGACAAAAAAAAAATGTCTCCTTTCTTTTCACATATAGATGACTAGGTTCACAAAGTTTCGCAAAAATCGGAGGAGGTGAGGTTCAAAATGATCATTTTTTGTCCCACTTGACGTGGAATGCCCCAGTTACGTTGTTACACTGTGGGACATAATAATTATGAGGGCGCGCTATGGGGGACATAGGAGTTCTGATGGCGCAATGAGCAGGGAGGACTTGAAGCTACGAATACGAGCTGTAGCCCGTGGAGCCATAAGAGTTATGATGATGTTATGAGTTATGAGTGAGTCATGAGTTATGATGAAGACTTGACGTTACGATGTGAGGCTGCAAGGGATGAGGTGTTGCGATGATGAGGAGATAGGGGTATTCCGACCGTCTGGGGTGAGCAATAGTCATGGCAATACAATTCCAGGGCTTTACGGTCTGACATCATGTTACCACGACAACTTTTGAGAGATATGATGACGGAATTAAGAGTAGGTATTGCGTTACGATGACGGACGTTCGTAGTGGCAGGTCAGAGGCATAAGGAGCCAGTGACACTGCCGACGCCATAACTCTGAGACCATTATACTAGATTAAGGAGTCGTACTACTCCCCCGGGGGAGTGATGAGGTCGAATCAGGAAATTTCCTTGCGACCCATAAATCCCAGGTCCCTGTACCACTTTAGAGCTTCTGTATTTATAGGCTTCCCTCTGATTCAATCATGTAATGCCCAAGAGTATACAGGGCTCCATGAACTTATGCTGTTATAAGCATTGCAAGATAAATTTTGCATTGCTTAAACGCCATTCTATCTTATCAGGCTACACAGTACATAGCTGCCTAATAATGAGCTAAATAAGACTCTGAACCTAGTCAAACTTAGATCAAAACTTAGACAAAACTGAGACAAAGAATTCATGACCAAATTTTGAGCTATTGGTCTTGGTCACTGGTTTCCATGACGTCGATCAGTCTTGAAGGAATGCTTACCAATACATAAATCCAGAATATTTGCTTTCACGATTTGTGTGCCTCATCGCTTACAAATACATTGCTTCGCAACATACCATACCTAAGTGATTCGTCATTGAATCGCATGAATTCGGCGCAGTATCAAAATTCAGCCAATTCTACATGCTAACCAACGTTGATATTCAAGAGGGTCATGAAAGTTAGATCGAAATTGAATAGAAGTAAGAGAACTATATTTTTGCACATGAATACCCCATCAAAACCTAATGATGAGCAGCAAGCTGCCACTCGCCAGCTACTGGCCTGTAATTTCGCTTAAAACGTAAAATCTGTGCTTTATCATACCATTATTATGTGCAAGGGAATATTGAAGCTTGAATGGTCGCGGATTAAATTTACTGTCCACATAAATGTAGAATTGTTGAAAGTCAACGTTGAGTGTAAGCATCAGGGGTGTAACCGTATGTATGTATGTATGTATGTATTGACAATCAAGAGCAATCCACAATCGGCGTGGCGATTACACTCCGAGTCCGAGCTGGTAAAAGATAACACAAGAAATACCTACACAAGAAAACGCACACACTTACGGATACGAAATACACAACGCGAACGCCGAACACACACATACTTGGTGTAACCCGCACGACGCCGCGTTCGTAACTATACACACAGACTCGTTTGCCTTTCATAGTCCAAGAGTCATGAGGCTAGCTACTATGGCTACTCTGGCTAGGCTTAAGCCCCTTTTTTACAGCACGGGCAAATCTGGCTGGAGGCAACTGCGTTAGCTCGAGGGGGAGAGTATTTAGGAGCGCCGCGGCACGGTAGGCGAATCTACGTTTTCCGGTCTCTAGTCGGGGTCGCGGTAAGTGGAAGAGGTGGTCTTGGCGGGTAGACCTTGCTCGTGTTTGGGAATTTTTGGAAAATAGGGTCGCAATCTCCTCGGGTTCACCTCTCTGGATGGCCTTGTGCGCCGTGATAAGGGTATGGTATTCAGCCATTGTTTTAGGTGCCATCCAGCCGAGTTGGTCCCGGAGATGGGAGACATGATCAAATTTACGGCGACCGAAAATGACTCTAGCGGCAAAGTTAAGAATTTTCTGAATGCGATCGAAGTTCTTTTGGCTACCATTACCAAATACGGAGAAACAGTACTGGATCCGTGACATGACGAGAGCCACCACTAGTGTCTTGGTGACACCGTCGGGGAGATAGTGGCGGACATGGGAGAGGCCAATTAGGAGACCCGTGCACCGGCGACTGAGCTCGGACACATGCGCGTCCCAGGACAGGGTGCCGTCGAAGATAACGCCCAGGTTGCCCACCTGCTTGCATGGCACTAGTTTGGTGTCGCGAAAAGAAACGGTGAAAGCAGGTATGCTTCTCAAATTTTGCCGACTGCCGAAAACCATGAGCTGAGTTTTAGCAGTGTTTACTTTTAGAGCATTTGCACTGAACCAATGGTCGAGAGACGCCAGTGACGCTTCCAAGCGCGAGATGAGTCCCCTAAGGTCGTTTAAAGGGCCACTCACCAACAATTGAGTATCATCAGCGTACTGGAAGACTGCTGCATCCTCAGAATAAAGTGATAGATCATTGGAAAATACCGTGAAGAGTAAGGGACCAAGTGCCGAGCCTTGAAAGACGCCCATAGAGTTGGGGAGAGGTTGTGATAATACCTGGCGACCGGACTCGTCCTTCAATGACACACTCTGTGTGTGACCCTGGAGATAAGCGGCGAACCAGGATGTCTCTATGCCGTGCATTGCCAATTTAGCGAGTAATAACTCATGGTTGATGACATCAAAACATTTGCTTAAATCAATAAGGCATAGCATAGAGACATCCCCCCTATCGGTGGCGGCCAGGATTTGGTCACTGACGGACAGAAGTGCCGTCTCAGTTGAGTGCCGGGGTCGGAAACCGTGCTGGGTATTGGCCAGAAGATGGTTTTGGGAGAGATAGCGATAGAGCTGTTTGTGAATGACTCGCTCGACCACCTTCATAATGACAGGTACTAAGGAGATAGGTCGAAAATTAGTGGGATCAGATGGGTTTCCAGACTTGAAGATGGGGTGAACTATAGAGTGTTTCCAATGAAAGGGGATATCGGACCTTGAGATGCAGGTGTTAATGATGTGAAGGATAACGTCACCGATAGATGGGAAAGCAGTTTTCAGCATGCGAATGCAGACGCCATCAGACGCACAGGCGGCAGAATTGCGCATATTGAAAACTGTGTGACCGAGTTCACCGAGAGAGATAGGTCTGGGCTTAAATCTACCGGTTACGACACGCGGCAAACGGCCAATTTGCTCAACAACTGGATTTTGGTCACGGATCTCTGTAGCAACGCGGGGACCCACAGAGACGAAAAAAGAATTTAAAACGTCAGCCGATACATCAGGTTGAACACTAGGTCCGTCTTTCTTACCAGCCACAACCGACCTAATACTTTTCCACACCTTGTTGGGACCCCGCCCACTAATCTCTCTGTGAAGTTCGCCGCGTCGGTCTCGTCGCACTGCGGCCCGGACAGTTCGGTTTAAGTCTTTGTAAACCTCCGACTTTCTACCGAACTGCTGTAACGCGGTACGACGTTGATCCATGATTTTAAGTGTGGCGGGGGTAACTGGTGGTGCTGTAGGATTACGGATGGTAATATTCTTTATAGGTGCGTGATCGTCAAAAATCGGCAGAAATTCGGTCAGGAAAGCATCCCACTGGTCACTTACGTTCGTGGCACTAAACACGCCCTCCCAATCGGCAAACATCAGGTCAGAGTTCAGGGCATCGACATCTATACGGTTGATCGAGCGGGATTGAACAACTGTAGGATTTTTGCGTTGTTTCGGAACGTTAATAGACACACGAAGGAGTTTGTGTGGGCTGAAATGGCAAAAGGATGCGGAGCAATCGCGCACAAGCTCTCTATCTTTAATCATACAGACGTCTAGCAACGAGCCGGAAGTGTACGTTGGAACGGTTACAAGCTGCTCAAGAGAATAATTTGATAAAAAGTCACTGAGGTGTACACGCGCACGAAAACTCTCCTCCTTCAACATATCACAGTTTAAATCGCCACAGATCATAAATGGAATCTTGGGAAAATCAATTAATACACGCTGTAACTGCGTCTCGAGGTCCGAAAAGTCCGCTCGCAGAGCGGCATCGGTCTGTCGGGGCGGCCGGTACACAGAGCATACAATTAACTGGCGATTTCGTTCGAGCTTGAACAACATCCACCGAGTTTCCAGGAGACTGCCGGGGTGCGGGGATGTGCTCGGTTTGATGGTCACAGTTTTCATATCCGTTTTTGACAGTATGGCGACCCCGCCGTAGCCGCTGCCGTCTGGTCGGTCGACTCGGCTGAGAGAGTAGCCGGGAATCACGAGAAGTCGATTTGGAGTAGAAGGGCGCAGCCAGGTCTCGGCCAGGAGGCAGGCGTCGAAATCGTGACGGTTTAGTTCTTCGGTGAGTTCTAGTAGTTTTGGCTTCAGGCTTTGAATGTTCAAAACGCCGATCAAAAGACCGGTGTTTGCTGTCTTTGTGAGCCGGCGGGTTTCCGAGATGGTGAGTCGGGCCGGTAGAGTGAGGGTTCTGTGACTGGGCTCTGGTGCGCAGGTCGTCGCGCGGTGCTGCCGGCCGGACCCACATACGACACTGATTGATTGGTGTGCGTGAGCTCTGGTACGGCGGATCAGGTGAGACAGACGAGGTAGGCTGAGCCTGATCCTCTCGGTGACGTCACTAGTCGCGTCGTCCCTGCAGAGCAGTCTGCGGACTGCCAGCAGCTGTTCCCGGTCATACTTGGTGTTAGTCCTGACTTGGGTTTGTGGACGCTCTACACGGCGGGGTAGAACCCCAGCGTCCGAGGCGGCCGGCTGATAGCCGCAGCCCTCTCCTCCTCCCCTGGCGCGTCTGGCCCGCCGTCCGCCACGACACCCGCGGTGAGCGGGCCGGCGGCAGCGGGCCTCCGTCGCCTCCCGGGCGCCGGCCAGTGTTGACATTAGCCGGCCCGAGTCCCGTCCCCTCCGCTGGTGGAACCGGCATCCATGGGGGCGGGTGGGGGAGCTGAGGTCGGGTTCATCCGCGCGCAGTCCACGTCCGACAGAAAGTAGTACCGGGAAAATCGAGCAGAACTTCCGACTGAGAAGAGGTAGAGTTGATCTGTTTTCACGAATGCATACAGTGAATGTGAAATAGGTTGATATGAGATCCCCAACCATAGCAAACATTTAGGTGCTATACGATATGAAGGCAAAGTATATGTTGTCGCTACTACTAATCCATGCTGTTCCTCCCTAAGGCAGTTATGGTTCACGCTCTTTCCTTTTCATTTTTTTCGAAAAGCATAAAATGAAAAAGTATGCGCATAGGAGAAGCATGAATAGCAGAGAGCCACGAAGCTGGTATGGAAAATTCACACCGAATTGAAGGTTGGTGTGCACTGTGCAGCTCTCCACGTCGACTTGCATACAAAGTTACACCCATGTGGCTGTCTGAAACATCTTATGCAATATGTACTCACGTTTGCTTTGATTAATCCAGTGACCGTGCTAGGAACTTTGCGAGGTGTCAATTGACATCTAGGAAACGGTCGAATTCAATCACATCTATTCCATCTCAGTGGTAGCGTATTTCTCAATTTAACGACAAGTTTTCATATTTAAATCCTAGCTCTCAACATGAGTACCTCATCGAAGTAGCACAAATGCTACCTTATCAAAATGTCGAATCCAGGGATATTCCTGTATATATTTTCTTATATCAATTCCAGCAGGTGCCAGGGATGTGGGGACTCGGTAACGGTCTCTATTCCAGGAGTGACCTTTCAGCGGCTGTCTGGCAGGCGTCTTAAGCCGACTCTACAGAAGTTCTCGCCCTTAGTATGCGCGGCATGAGAGGCTGGCGGCCGGCGGCGGTGGCTGTGACCACTGCTCACTGCCCACGTCTCTATGTGCCCGCAGGCGAGCTCCCCCCCCCCCCCCCCAGTACCCCCCCCCCCCCCATCCACGCTCCTGCAGGTGGGGGGGGGGGCTCGTGCGGGGGGGGGGCGACGCTCTTCAGCCTGCCGGATGTCACCATCGACCGCCCGTCGCTGCCGACAGGACGTGTCCGCTCAGACACAAAGAAACTCCTGCTCTGTCTATCGGAGATACGTTTGTTGCCGGGGCATTCCACGTCAAATCAAACAAAAATCGGCTGTTTTGCACCTTACCATCAGCGATTTCATTATAAATTTGTGAGCGAGTTCCTGTGTCGCCCCGAACATTACATTGATGTTTTTTTGCACATTCTGACCACAGGTCTTCCAAATATAGGGCATCGAATTTTTACAAAATGTTGCATCTTTATATTTTTGAACGACCATAACTTTGGTTGTACTTGTTTGATTTGAATGAAATAAACCTTACTGTTTAGGTAATTTTTTAAGCATTTGTTTAGAATTGCACCTACTTAAATATATGACCTTGAAATTTGCTTAACTCTGTTCTTAAGCACAAAAATTGAAATAGCAAAAAACACGTCACCTTCGATTTGGCTAATTTTCATATATTTTATTGCCTACCATATGCTTAACAACCTGTGAAAAAATTAGAGTGGGCCATTCATAAGTTTTGAAGAAAATGGCACATATGCAAACGTATGTTAGCACGCGCAGTGGAGGGGGAAGAGTGAATTTCGCCCCACCCCTCCTGTTTTTCGCCAATATCTCATAGTATTAATGCGAAATTAATTATAGCTACCTGTCCAAAATTGAATTGCACATCTCATCGTGCAAGCAAGAAGAAAATCGGTTCACAACTGGTCTAGTAATAGCGGTGTAAAGTGAACATCCTGTCGCCGCGGCGACGCGGCGACTCGGCAGCCGGCGCCGACCGCTAGCCACCGCCTGAATTGTAGACTGTGCCGGGACGGCACGGAACGGTTCCGTCTTTACATCGCGCTCCTTACCGCTGAGATCGTTCGATTCGCGTCAAATTTTGTGAGAAGACTAAGAAATGTACAGGCAATCTTATGGTGTAAGAATTTTGAAAATCGGTTGGTAAACAATTGAAATATGAACGTGTAAACACAAAATTGTGATTGCTGCGTTTCCCGCGTCGGCCGATCCCGCCTCAGCCGGCGACATGTTACTCTTAGCAGGTCTCTAACTGCCATGTTTAGTATTGGATCAACTAGAAATTCCCCATACATACTCAAAAATGTATATTCTTTCGTATAGTGAAGATAAAAAGACGTGAAGATATCGTTGCGTGATAATGTTTTCGTTGAATTTTTGGCTTCATGATGCATTTCCACACGGCTCAAAATTCACCGCAAAATACCGTTTGCCTGAGACACTTTTACTATGGAACTTGAATGCTTGACTACGATGACTATGTATTTCCATTCTCGCAGAGTTTGGGATATCACTAATCAGCAATCATTCATTTCAGAAAGTGTACACAAGCAAGCATGTCTTGACTCTCTCTTTCAAGGTCACGCGCGGTTGCGTGATGTTGATGCATGAAAACGGCGTTTGCCGCGAGAGTTATGAATGGCCCACTCCAATTTTTTTCACAGATGGTTAGGAACATTGTGACGGACATAATATGTAAAAATTACCCGAATCGAAGGTGACGTGTTTTTTGCTATTTAATTTTTTCTGTTTTAATTCAAGGTCAAATACATTTCAAGGTCACTTCAATTTAATTTTATAATTAAAAATCAAAGCCTTATCAATTGCCTACAAGACCCTGTTAATATCATTTTGATACCAGAAAAGGAACCAGAGTTATAGACATTTAAAAAATTGATGTGTGGCATTTTTGGCTATATTCGATGACCTATATCTCAGCGATACTTTATCAAATTTCGAAAATATTGTACGTAACTCAGTTTTGAACCATGCCCAGTCTGCCTACAAATTTTCAGAAAAATCGAAGGGGATGACGGATTTCGGTGTTTGATTTGACGTGGAATGCCCCTGCCACATAACAGCGAAACTTAATGACCTGTCTTTTCAGAATTGATTACATTCTGCACGGGAAGTGATCCTCCAAGATGTCAAAGTTACCTCATCAGCAAGGTGAAGGCATGCTAAACTGTGTCGAATGATTATGTTTTATGATAGCAATGACACTCTTGCCAGTATATTTAGCGTCATTTCGCAGACTCGATTCTCGTCCCAGACCACTTCCATATTTTCTTTTACCAGGTCACATCTCTTCTTCAACTAATCACTATCCAGCCCAACCAAATTCCTAACCACTTCTTTTACCTAGATAAGCCTTGTTCCTTTCACCCCTCCATCTCGACACTTATCTTTTCCATTCTGTTTCATAATTAATTTCCTTGAGACGTCCTGTTCTCCACCACTATCACCGCACCAGCCCTATTCACTGCCATTCACCCAGTTCCTGAGATCTCAGAAGCTCAGTTCTCTCCGCCACTCTGTCTCAGAGCTCCGGAGAGAGTGGCAGCCGTCGGTCAGTGCACCCTCCACGCGTCTGGCTGCTCAGAGCTCGGCTCATTGTTCTCGGCTCAGTGCAGGGAAATGTAGTGCAGCCCACTCAGCTACCCGGTCCCTGCAGTCTATTACTTCAGCTACCAGGCTACGCGGCAGGCGGATCAGACCAACGTCTGATGTGGTCCAGAATAGCCTCCAGTCGAGGGCTTGCTTGGGCTGGTTATAGTCGGTGCTTGTAGATAATGATGTTTATGGGAATATTGCCGTCATGCAAATGCCACCCGGCGTTGCCATAAAGTGAACCGACACGCACTCAGCGAAGTTGATGAGGGATATTGGCTGGGACCCCAGGCGGAGACCTAGGGTCCCCGATGGCTCACGTGCACGCTCATCGAGGATCAATTTGTCACAGAAGTTGGGGTCGACCCGCTAGGCAAATACAATGCGAGCTGACGGCCAAACACTCACTCTGCGTTTTGAGTCTTGGATTATATTTTGACTTGGGTGCCTATGTGGGATCAATGTTAACTCATTGAGCACAGAATTGGCACTTGAACATTATCTTGAACTAATTCTTCCCATAAAATACACGAAAAACAAACCGAACGTTATCGATCAGGACCAAATAATTCAACTGTAGCAACTCCAAAACAGAGTAAACAAGGACGATTATTGATTTCCAGAGGTCGATTGAAACGAGCATCATTGACCCACTGCTGACTGTCCAGATACACTCAAGTACTAGAACACAAGAGAGTTGAAGTGGAGTTTTCAACTTACCTTTTGTTCTTGGAGCTGTTCTATCCTGTATATCAAGTCATCGATGTTTCCCTCTTCCGTTTGTAGTGATTTCAGAGGAGATGCATCTGAAAGAAACAAAGTAAGCGTCAGTGAGTTTGTCAGAGTGTTTAGTTCAAGTGTCATATAACCGATGATGCTTATATCATCAGCATAACTATAGCATTAGGGGTCTCCTTTATTTCTTGCAACGCTATGCAGTATTGCTTGCAAACTGGCTTAACGAGCTGTTAGACGTTATTCAACAGCGTCGCCATAAAGTAACGCATGACTTACGAATAACTAGAACTAGAATGAGTAGATACTGGATATGTCAAGGCGCAGGATGGGCAAGAGGACCAGCATATCCCTCATGACGCAGGGTCAAGCGATTATAACTAGATTATGCAGTGATGTCAGTTAACCAAAGTGAGATAAACTTATTTCTAAAATAAAACAAGACAAACACTGGCAAACGATTCTCAGTGACTGCTGAAGAAGATGGCAGAGTTTTTCAAAGATTATATAACCGCGAATTTCATTTCCAGGACCATCTTATCTCTCGGATTGAGTGTTTGCCGAGACCACCCCGTGCCTGATCTCCAATCCCATTCCATTTAGCACTGATCCGACTTTGGAAAGAACTTTGAAGTGATCAGGGTTCGAGCTTATTGGAGCAAACACAGCCTGAACGGTCCCAGGCTGGCTATCCGTTCTTCAAGGCGCCGCGGTTGCGGTTGGTTTGGCGCATGCTGCACCGCATTACAGAGGTGTACTGCGGAACAGCATACCTTCACGTCAGCGCTCGAGGTTCCAGGATGAGAAGGGACCGACCGCGCATGGAGAAAGCTGTTTTATTTAGTGTTTTTGTGATTTTGTTACGGCATTGCTGCAGTATTTAGTATAAACATTTGAAAAAACGACTCGCATTGTAGGGTGGTGGAACTCAGCTTTTTTGTTCTGGATTTTGCTGAATTATGAGATGTAGTTATAGAAGCGAAGCGCCACCAGGAAAACTTACCAACGCTCTATTATGTAAAATGGGTCTCTGGTCAGTTCACTGGGTCACCATTTTAGGTAAAAAGTAAAGTCAGCACGGCTCCTCATCCTGCAAGAGACTTTCATGTTCCACCTCCACAGCGAAAAAAAAAACAAGTTATTGGGCTGCATTTTCGTATAGTAAAACTTATTAGTTCGTATCCCTCCTGGGCCAATATGCCCAAACTCAGCATCGAGGCCCAGCAAACTTCTGAACGGATGTGACAAGAAAGACCGCCGTCGTGGTCCCCCAGGACACACCATTCAATCGGAGCCCTATTGACCTCCGTCTCCGGGGCAGTTTATTGTCGTTCAGCGCACCGCTGCGGGGCACATGTGTCGACCTCTGACCTTCCGGTCGTTGCGCATCCCCCGGCCGTCTCAGGTGACCGCACACTAATGATAATGAGCTTCCCGAGACAGCCGGACGGACAGGCAGCGAAGCCGCCGGCTTAGGATGTCAGCTTCCGACACCGCCTCGTCAGGTTTTTTACCGCAGTGTGTGCATGGTTGATGTTCTTGTTTATTCAGCCACGGCCATGGATACGCCGCGATAACACGGATATGTAGTGTGTTGCTAACAATCTAGTGTAGTGACTAGTGATAGATATGATGGAGATAAAATGTTGGTATATCTATGTGCAATGTATGTGCTAATAAGCAGCAGATTTTCGTTGCCGTGGTTCACAGTTGGACGGCATGTGTGCATACTGCCTACTGTATTAGCTTCAGCGTCAGCAGAGGCGAGGCTTGCGCAAGACAAGATTGAAAATCAATGAAAGTAAATGATCAGAAAAGCCATCCAAAATTAGGTCTACCGCCTGGCAAATCAAATCACATTCGGACCAAGTGAAATGAACGTGACTTGGATGGCCACTGGCAGTTCTCCAAAGGCCAACCAGCGCGGCATGCCGGCATGAATGCTAAAGGCTGAGCAGTGAAACAGGTTTGAAGCTGACTTGTCTGAAAGTCAGGAAATGATGTAGGCAGAGCTGTGTGCAAATGGCCTATCCTGAATACATCATCAATAACTTGAGCCAGGCGGGGATTTCATCTCTCCAATCATTGGTCAAGAGGACAAATGATATGCTTTGATGATCACAGATCGTGTGCGTTGCAACCTAATGACCGGTATATGATCGGACTGTTTTTAAAGATCTGAGTAGGTTTACCCCATCATCTCGTCCGCATGAAACGACAGCCTCGATTTAGTATTTCGTATGTTGAAAAAGAAATGCACACTTGTCTGACACAAATGACATTGGAAGGAAAGGAAAGCTTGAGGGCATTTATAATATGAGAAATATTGGAATTTTTATGGGACGGAAGTCGAATACAAGTTTTGTAAATACGTGAGCATTGACAGTCAAAAAGTAAAGGACATCTTACAGGAAATGCTGAGAATCCAATGACAGGTTAGATAATAATGTAAATATAGCTCTGTGGCTTAGTCCGGCAGTCTGAGCTTGTTGCCACCTCACTTATCAACCAATTACCACAGAGACATTCCAAATATATTCAAGACGACATACAAATATTCTGGTTCAAGGAGCCTTGCTTACTGAGTCAGATAATATTAGCAGTCGCTGTATACCTATCTAAATATATTTTGAATTTATCAATCGCGTGTTTCCTTCTGTTCAATTTTGCTACCGTTAATGATCATGTTATGAATCCACTCCTACTTTTTAATGCTTCATTTGTATGTAATAACATGAGGTGCTTCTAAGTTTCACCAACTCAATGCCTTTTGCTGCCTGTTTGTAACCATCGGAATGCAACCGTGAAATACTCGCATGTTCCCTGGATTAAAAACCATTTACAATAAAAGCTTAATATACAGGTAAAGAAAGAACTACTTATACCTGTCCGGTACTTGTGAAAAATTTTCACCTTGGAGAATCTCAATTTTCAACGCAAGAAAATCCCATATCTATGTAGAATCAGTCGAGATATCAGAACCTCACAATTCACTCAAATAAAAATCGATTTGTTTTAATTCTATCTTGTCCAGTTTTCAAATTTTGCAATAGAGCAAACTTTCCGTATGTCGCAATGCCCAAGGTCAAGGCCAGGATAAACACACGCAATATGCGGGGCGGCACCATGCCTTCCTGTCAAACAACAGCGTGCCTCACTGACACTACTGACCCGCATACCAATTGCTCTCAAATGACGGGACCTCACTCCACCGTGCGTAAACAAAGGCCCAGTTGACGTGGTCGGACACACCGTCACGATCATGGCTCCACTGCTGAGCGGTGACCTGGGTCAGGTCACGGAGCGAGCAGATTAAACACATGTTGCACAGGCCTGAAGGACACTGCGTGGTGACCGTGAAACGCGGTGAGCTGTCAGCGGGCTGAGTGGCTGAGAGAGGAGGCTGGACGGTCCGCCAGGGCCGGTAGTGCCGTATGGAGTTCACCCAGACGCATTACGGTCACTCTAGCATGGTAAGGGTCAATGAATACAGTGCACGTGCACTTTATACACACACTAAAACACACACGACCCGGGCTCCGTCGGCGGTGACCCTGAGAACTGTGGGCTGAGGACCGCGCGTTTCCACTCGTCTCTCAGTCTAGCGATCCCTCTGATCAGTCTCAGTCTCTCACCTCTGGATCCAGTGCTGGTGGTGACCAAACAGAGCACACAGCCGGCGATGAGGACCGCGGTCCGGCCAGCCGGTGCCATGGCTGGCGCGGCGACTGGGTGCGGCGGAGCGGGCGGCAGCGCGCCTCTCACAGGTGTGCGCCGGCTGCGGCCATGTTGCCACTGATAGCCGGCCGATCGATAGCGCTACAGTGGCCGCCGCGCGCCGGGCGCCGGGCGCCGCCGTAGTGACGTCACAGCGCCTCGGCGACCTCGACCCGGCCGCCGCCGCCGCGGGGAAAAACGCCGGTCAATACGGGGGTACCTGACACACGGCCGGCGCCGCAGAGCAGTGCCCCGCGGCGCGACAGATTGGGCCGTCAGGAATGGAGGTGATCAGCGCGCAATGACCTGTATGCGGCGGGGTCAGCGGGGGAGCACAGACGGTTGTGCAGTGACGGCTGAGACGGGACAGGCTGACCCCGTGACCCACCTCCCCGTAGCCAAAGAACTATATTGATATGGGGCTATGACAGTACGCAGCAGTGTAATGCCGCTCAATCGGAGCAATAACCGGCTCGGCAGTTATTGGCTTCTTTGGCTATATATGTGCATGTATGTACTTACGGGTGGGCGCTGATGTTTTATAGTACAAAAGAGACGCTTTAGCATAAATTGATCAATAGGAGCTGAAATCCAGCATACGTACCTACTCGAACTTTGATGCAAGACAGATCTTTCGAAATTGTGAAACCAACTCAATTTTCAGGCCAGGTCAGGTCACTGACCTACGACGTCATAAGCAAACCTCTGCACGGTTAAAAACTGTCAACTATGCAACACTTAGCATGTGTAACAACGGGGGCGAGATAGAGAGCCCTCGCCATTTCGACCACGATTGAATTAGAGGTTCACAGCAAAAAGCGTGTGTACCGTTGCTGATGAGATGCAGCGCCTGGTGTCCAATTTTGATGTCTCAGCTCCCCCTCTCCCTCCTCTCATCAGGGTAAGAGAAGGGTCAAACAATACCTATGTTCGATTTTTACACAAAAAAAACACAATTTCTCGCAACATGATTTTGCCGTGGTTATTCAACACACGACTTTGATCGCTGACCGCAGATGTCACCGGTAAATTGTCGAAGATCACAAGCAATTAAGCTGCATTCATTGCACTTCATGACGGCCAGCAAGTTTTGTTTTTGTTGAAAATCCTGCTGAACAACAAAAAGCTTGATTAATGAATATCTAGGTACTCCTACGTATGTAAGTACTCAACTGCTTGACTTACACTGAGAGCAGCAATTACAAATTATCAGGTCAGTAGATCCAGAATGACTCCGAAAATGATACCAATAATCAAACACCGCTCCCCCTCCAAATGTTGTAGGCAAGCCTATGCATGCGGAAATGCACAGGGGCAGCGTATATAGCTTAGCATTGTCCTGGCCCGGCCCTCGGTAAGCTCCCCGTATTTTCAGCAGAGGCCGCTGGCAGCCTGCGTACCAGGATTGCAGATGGCGATAGCAGCGGCGCTATGCTATGTAGGACGGTTTTCCTAACCTTTACCAATGCTGGAATGCCAAGCTCTCAGACATAATTTACCCTATTGACTCGGGCAAACACTTAACATGTTGGCATAAGCATTGCTGGAACACCTAGATGGTAATTTAACCCTTGCCCGCTGGTGGGGGGGGCAATTTGCCCCCTCCCCCTGTGTTTTGTTTTCTAAATAGCAAGAAAACGGCGGCGCGTAGCGCCGCCAAATTTTCATTAACTTCCCGGGCAACAATTTGACACCTTCACACAAAATTTCAAGTCTTAGGTCACCACAGGTCAGGAGTTATTGAGGTCAAACTGAGGTCATTTTCGAGCAAAAATGAGCAAAAAACATGATATCTTAAAACGCTCACAAAAGCTACAGTTACCTAGCAATTTCAAAGTTCTTAATATGGTCATGTAGAAAAAAGGCGGCGCTACAAAACTGCTATGTCGGATTTTCAGAATGTTGGGATTTTGACAAAAAAAAATCAAAAAATTGATTTTCTTAGAAAAACGCAAAAAATCCCAATTTTTTCCCCGACTTTAAAAAACCGGGATATATGTGATAGTCCCTGCGCTCTTCTATATACATACCAAATTTTAGATCGATACCTCGTTTTTTTGGCCAAGTTATAGCGAAAAAAAAACTGTTCAAAATTGATGACGTCCAATTTTTGAACTCAATTTGTAGCAATTCTAGACCACGTAGCGCAAAACAAAGACCACCATTGAACTCCCCGTGACAAGCTGCGGATCGATATTTGACACCCACTCAGCCAGCATTATTACCTTGGCCCCACATGGGGCCAACACTTAACACTAGACCACGCGAGATGAGATGAAGGTGGGCCACTTGGTGGGGCCCACATAAATTTGTCCCAGGGGAAAATGGTGGGACCCACCTGGGCTGGCCCACATGGGCTCAAGGTGGGTACCAAATAAGGCCCACGTGGGCCCCATATGGCTGCCCACATCCAGCCCACCTAAACCCCACTACATGGGCTGCCTACGCAGTGCCCACGTTTACCCCACCATTCAGGAACACCGCGTGAATGCTTGCAAAAATATATGTTCACCAAAATTCCTGGGTATGCCCTTTTTATGGTGCAGACAAACTCATTTCCAAGTACTATGCATGTCAAAAAATACATGGGCAGCCCATGTGGGGCCCACATGCAGCCCACATATCTGCCCAGTGCCCATCTCTAGCCCATGGCCCACCTAGCCCATCATGCCCATCAACTATCCATGTGGGGCCCATATGGTCATGTTGGCTGGGCATTTTATGCAAAAATATCAACTTTGAAATCTGACCTAATTTGACCTGACCTTGACCTGACCTTGTCCTGACCTTCACCAGAACATAATATCAACTGACCCCAAAGTGCATAATCGCATTTGGCATATAAAATGGACCATAAAACATGCATCACATGATTTTTTTTCATATTGTGACCCTCAGTGACCTGACCTCTGTGACCTGACCTGGTATCAGTGACCTCAAATAGCAAAATATGTGTTTGACGAACCCCCCAGCGATGATATTCAATGAAATGCATTTTACTCGATTTTACAGCGCATTTTACAAACCGAACTCGTATCTTGGCGCACCTGAGGTGACCTCAGATGTCATCAGCTAAACTGAGGCTTTAAAATCAGGAACCAGTGGTTACGTCTCATAATGGCCAAACACTCTTTGTTTTCCGCGAGGCTCTAGCTTAATTAGCGGCGAAACGTCGAGGGGTCATACCTGCCCCTTTCTTCGGCCCCCTCGTACCTGTAGGAAATGGATAGGTCCGGTTAGGGTAAAAAATAATACCAGCTTAATGAGGCACTTGATTATAGACCACTACATCAGAAAAGGGTCTGTTTTGCCTTTGACTTGCTTTATGATGTAGGGATGGCAAAAATGACATAAAAATTGCTACTTATGTCTATATAGTAGCACTAGGTATATACCTATAACGACTAATTGCAATGCCTTCATTCTAAGGTTCGCATTGTTCATGTAAAATTGGCATTGACAATATTTGCATGCGCCTCATTACTTATTTCATTGCATAGGTAGTTATATTGCCAGCACAACTGGACACATTTCTGGCAATAATACCGTATGTCAGTGACCTGGTGGCACAGGTTCTAAGCAAAATATGCTCACTTCATGCCATGCCGTAAAAAAAAATAGATAAAAATGCTAGATGCTCTTCCACTTCTTAATTTCAGCCGTGTTATAGATCAAGTACTAAGCTGCTGACGCTTTGGACGACAAAAGACTGTCACGCGTAGCCATCAGTTCTCCTCCAGCGCCGACATTCGGGACCTGTTGCTATCGCTGGGGCCAACTCTCCCAGGTCGGAACCAGGCTGATTGGCACGCCTGTCCCCCCCCTCCCTCCCTGTCGCCCCTCCCCCCCCCCCCCCCCCCCCCCAGACAGGCCGAGGCGGCACGGCGATGACGTCACAGCAATGCCCCGGAGCATGTCGTACTCGTCGGGAATGTTCCCGAAGGAGCCAGTGCAGCCCTGTTCACCACCGCAGAACGGCCGGCGAAACACTGAAAGACCGGATGGCAATGGTAATTTTATGTGGGGACTCTGATTAGATGGGATTAGGTGATAAGATCCGGTGAAACGAAGCGAGTGGAACATGGCGGAAGAGGATTGCATATTTGCGACTCGACCAGCCGACCAGCTTCATGTTGCCGGTAGGTCGACTACTTCGCAAACTTTCAGCAAGATATCCTAGGGTTGACTATTAAGTAATGGAAGCATGCCTTAAGCAATTAAACGTTATTGCACGTGCACATATTTTTTTGGTGTCATTTCATGCGCCGATGTTTTTTTTCTATCCAATGGTGAAGACCACATGTCCTTAGCTACTTCTTGGTCCAAGCTATCGTCGTTTTCCCAAGAGACCACCCGAACCTGCGGCGCACCATGAAAAAGGAGTCTGGCAATGGCCAAAATCGCGCGCCAAGCGCCAGCGCGAGGTCATCACAGCTCATTGGCTTATTGTTATGGCTACATGATGGACAGTTGCTATATTTTCGTCAAAAAAAAAAAAAATACACATAGGCACGATAAACGATAGCATACAGTATACACTGCTCCACATAGTCGCCTTCAAGCATCACACACCGTTCCAGCCTCGTCTTGACCCACTCCTGGAACGCCGCCAGAAGACTGATCGGCGCTTTCTTTCTCAAACCGATGAAACCACCTAGGGGAGAGTGGGGCAAAGCGGCCACCCTAACGCTTCTCACGATGCCAACGCTTGATTTTTAAACTTGGAAAGATTCTTTCTATATCAATGTGATCCCTATTAAGTTGCCTTTTATTTCAACTGCGTTTTATTTCCAAAGGCGTTCACATATGGAAGCTATTGACAAAACTTTAAACCTATGCATATTGGCCACTTTGCCCCATACCCTGGGGCAAAGCGGCCACCGGCATCTTCTCAAGCCCCGATATGAGAAACAAAATAGTTGCCTCGTGTACGACTAGGGTATTTGATGGTGACAAGGTTAAGTGAGGATAGATGTTTACTTTATCATCTTCCACCTGTAGGTAAACAAAGAAAGGATTTTCATGAAAAAAACATTTAATTGCCTTAATTGGTAACTCATGCAACTGAAAAGTGGCCAAGATGAATGCATGACGACACATTTGAATATAAATAATGTTTTTTATCCAGATGGAAACAACTTATGGCCAATTGGGGGGTGGCCACTTTGCCCCGGCCACTTTGCCCCGCGCATACCGTCCGAAACAAAAATATTCCAGCTTAGCTATTAGTGGGGTAAAAAACATTAAAATTGGTAGAATACATGTACGATAACCATGCAATGCATGGACAAGAACGCTTAGAAAAAATCCAAACGGTTATGGAATAACATAACATTTAAAAACTTGTAAACATAGTTGGTAACCTGGCAAGAAATGCTTTTCCGTGTTTCACAGAACAATGGTGATGGGCCTGAAACCCCGGCCTGGCTCATTCGAACGACCGTGAAGAGAAGTATAACTAGAAACCATAAATTGGAACTGACGCCAGCTATGAAGAGCTAAAACGATGGGTGGCCGCTTTGCCCCGGGTGGCCGCTTTGCCCCACTCTCCCCTACATATCGTCTGGGGGGAGGCTGCGTTGCTGCATACACTTAAAAAAGAAATTTCCTAATCTTGGTAGGCCTTTGCCCTACGACAAACTGAGCACCTTGCACTCTGCGCTGGCGCGCGGTTTTGGCCATTGCCAGGTGGTGCGCCATAGGTTCGGGTGGTCTCTTGGGAAAAGGACGATAGCTTATAGCAAAAAGTAGCTAAGGACATGTGGTCTTCACCATTGGACAGAAAAAACATCGGCGCATGAAATGATACCAAAAAAATGTGTGCACGTGCAAAAACGTTTAATTGCTTAACCCGCGACCTGGTGGGGGGGGCTATTTTTTGCCCCCCCTCCAGACTTTTCGATATATCTCCAGAACCGCTGCGCCGATCGTCACCAAACTCTCAGTACCCTCCCGGACATCAATTTTACACATTGTGACCAAAATTTTTCCAAAGACTATGATAGGTTGGCCGGAAATGACGTCAGAGTGACGTCATGTTCTGCCATTTTCGACCCAAAAAAGGGTTTCGCGGGAAGAGCTGTCAGGCCTATAGCTTTGCAAACAAAGAAAAATGATAAAGACATAAAAGCTGTAGATTGAACAGGGCTACAAAACTGCTATCTCGGATTTTTTAAATTTTTGGATTTTGACCCCCAAAAGTCAAAAAATAGATTTTTCGGATATAATAATCGAAAAATCCAAAATGTTTTTTGAATTTCGCAAAAACCGGAATATATATGATAGTCCTTACCGCCTTCCATCTACATACCAAATTTTAGATTGATACCTCTTTTTTTGGCGAAGTTATAGCGAAAAAACTGTTCAAAATTGGTGACGTCAAATTTTCAAACTCAATTTTTAGCCATTCTAGACCCCGTAGCGCAAAACAAAGACCACCATTAGACTCCCCGTGACGAGCTGCATCGAATCAATACCCATTTTATGCAAAACTATCAACTCTAAAATTTGACCTTTTTTGGCCTGACCTTGACCTGACCTTGACCTGAACTTCACCAGAAAGTGACCTAAGCCGTACCTGATAGTCTTATAACCAACACCATTGAGTTGGAAATGAAAAACTGGCCATAAAACATGCATCGCACAACCTTAGTAAAGTTGGGTTCATGTGGTGACCCTTGGTGACCTTTGGTGACCTGACCTGTGACCTGACCTGGTATTGCCAGTGACCTCTAATAGCAACATATCTACTAGGCAACTGACGCCCTACCGCTGATTCTCGACAAAATGCGTTTTCCTCGGTGTTATAGCGCATTCCCTAGAACACCCGTGAACGGAGAAACATTTCATCTTTGACCTGACCTGTGACGTCATCGGTGACCCCGAGGTCAATGAAATTTGGTTTCTGCGACAAATTTGACAGGCCTTTCGAACGCCGTTTGAATTTTGCGGATTCGTCCAGTAGTTTCGGAGATACGAGGGGGGGGGGCAAAAAATAGCCCCCCCCCCCCCCACCAGGTCGCGTTATAAACAGACCCCACCAGGGCGCGGGTTAAGGCACTTCCATTACTTAATAGTCAACCCTAGTAAAAATCCTCCAATGAAATACATATTTTACCCTGAAAATAAAATATCGTTTCAAGTTTTTCAGAAGCTTCATTGACTGTTCCGTTCCAGGCTCAGTTGCAACTAAGAATTCGGTAATCGATTTCGATTCCAGTATAATCTAGAACAAGCCTGGACATAGACCCGGGAACAGGGGGGCAGCGGGGGCGCTTGCCCCCCAACTTGAGAGCCGAGGGGGCGGCGCCCCCTCAACATTGAGGCAGCGAGAAAGGATCTTTCCTCCCTTTTCCGAACTTCTTTCCTTCTTGTTTCCTTTATACAACTAAACATCAACATACAGCATTTTACCCTGCCATCTGAATGGTTTCTGCTGATACAGTATCGATTTGACAACATGCTATTGTCATCCCGCTTTGGTTTGGGCCTGACCTTGGCCATAAGTTTGGCAGTCCAGATTTTATACCGGACCATTTTGAGTCAACTTTGAGAAATACGTAAAGCACAACGGTGGTAAAATCGTTGCTATAGGTATATCACAGTTAACCCGCTCCGGGTGTAAGGGATGGGTGTGGGGCAATGCCGTGCACTGACGTGGCGCCCTTGGAGGGCCGGTATGGGATTAAAGCTCAGCGACACTAAGGACTTATGTGGTGCCTTCGGTTACCGGTAGCACCCTCAGAATCACCAGCGTAGGGCCCTCAGAGCCGCCGATAAGGGGCCTTTAGAGGCACTGGTGTGGGGTCGCGCATGCAGGTGCCGGTGTGGGCGCTCAGAGGTGCTAGTGTGATTCCCTCAGAGGCGCCGGTGAGGGTCCTTACAGGCGTTGCTGCGGGCCCTCATAGACGCTGCTGTGGAGCCGTTACAGACGGGTGTGGGGCGCTTAGAGAGCTGCTGACGCGAACCCTCTATAAGCCGGCAGGAGGTCTCAGTGACCGGCAAGGGCCCTTAGGCCGGCAGAAAAAGTAATGTGGGGTCCTTAGAGACCGGAATGGTACCTACTGTCAGACGCCGGTGGGGCCCTCAGAGTCACCGGTGTGGGGCCCTCAAAAGTCACCAGTGGGTGGCCTTTAGATGCACAGGTGTTGGTTGGGTCCTCAGGGTCGCCGATATTGGGCTTTAATAGGCACTGGCCACTGGTGTAAGCAGTTGGGGTGTGAAACCCTCAGAGACACCGGTGTGGGCCCTCATAGGCGCCAATGAGGGCCCCCACAGTTGCCGTTATGGCGCCCTCAGAAAAATAAGTGTGGGACCATCACAGGCGGGAAATGCCCCTAGAACTGGCCCCTCATAGGCCGGTAAGAATTCTCAGAGGCCTGTAACGGGCCTTTGGAGACCACCGAGGGGCCCTTAAAAGCCGCAAGAGGCCCTCAGAAGCCGGTGTGGGGCCCTTATGGAGATCTTAGTGTGGCTATTTAGGGCCCATGAAGTGCTCCAACGAGCCCAATGGGGCCCTTCTGAGTCGAAATATGGCCATCGTTAACCCTCAGCGGTCAAATGGCGCCGCAGGGCCTCTCGGACCCGAGGCCGAGGGTCCCTTTGAACCCGGTGTGTGTGTGTGGGGGGGGGGGTACGTGTCCCCTTAGACCTCTAGCAACGCCACTGTTTCATATGCATCATGTCAGGCATTTTTGGCTCGCCCCCCCCCCCCCAACTTGAAAATCGTTCCCGGGCCCCTGAGCCTGGATGTCATCCTCGTTCATATCACGCTGTCATCCCCAATTTGGACAGCCCTTGGACACATTCCAGCCCCCTGTCATCGCCTTCACGGTCCTGACGCTCTGACTCACGTGGGACTAACTCCCCCCCCCCCCCCCCCGCCGAGGACCTACGACCCGTCGAGCCACCGTTGGACGGCCGCCAACCGATTCGACAGACCCGCAATATGGGCATCTGTTGCGCGGCGGTCGGCGGCGCGGTGGGCCATGCCGAGCGGAAGGAGCATTCGGCGGAGCGTGCGTCTGGCGCATGGCGATATGCCGTCGTGGGCGAGGGACTTCGGTCACTGCTCCCGGCCCTGTGCGAACGGCTGGTGCCTGGTGACCCGCGTCTGGTGATGCAGTGGTGCCGTTACTGGTGCTGGCACAGGATGATTTACTGCCGAAGGTGGGGGAATGGTGTTCGCTAGGCGGGCCGCTCTATTTTGGGCCGATCGCAGTCCGGACTGCAGGCTAGATCAAAGCTAAACGCTCTTGCCGAGTGGTTCAACGACAGAGTGACTGCGGTGAAGGTTGTAGACGAATTACAGACATGAAACGAAAATTGAGACTGTAATGCTTTTGCACCGCTGTTTGCATAAGGAAAAGGTCAAAGAGGCTGAAGAAAGAACAAGTGTACTTTACAACTACCTCTATTTTTGTCATAACCTCTCTCCCCTCTCTCTCTCTCTCTCTCTCTCTCTCTCTCTCTCTCTCTCTCTCTCTCTCTCTCTCTCTCTCTCTCTCTCTCTCCCTAATTTAGCTCTCACCACGGGCAACGGTGAGGGACCAATTCATTTTACCAGCCGCTCTAGTGGGAGCTTGCTGTCAACAGTGGTGGGGGAGACGGGTTATTGCAACCGCCCTAAATCACCAGCACGTGCAGGGCCGTAATATCCACCGGTAGCCGCCTCGGACACACGCTCCCACCCTCTTCCTCACCCCCATACTCTTTCCTGATTCTGTCGCCTGTCTACTCTTCCCATAGCTGGCCGCCTTCTATTATATTTATTCCTCGTTCCCGCTTACTTTTCAGTAATTTAGATTATAGGTGTGCCTGGGCATGCATTGTTTCGCTGTGTTGAAAGCACTCGTTTCCAATTTTCAGCTATTTTTCTGATGCTTTTTTTCATTAAGTTTACATGGGTGTTAATTAGTTAAAGTCGTCCATCCATTTAGCGCAACTTGAGATATTGATTTTCTGCCCATGCTGGTGCAAGCAGCTTACAATACCGCCGAATATCGTGAGAACACTTTAGCGCTAATAACTGCGTTGACTGTTGTTGAAAGCCTAACGAACTTGAATGAAAAGTCTTTTAGCTCACGTCTGACGAAAACAACTTTAATAGTTTAAATTGTGTTGCCTTTTATTCGAGGACTAAGTGCATGCAATGACATAAACAACCCTACGCGCACCTGGCTTTGAGACGAAACAAAAACAAAACTTGAAAAACCCGCATTAGTAAATTTGCGAGCTACCGCGTAAATCATTTGCGATTATAGTATAAACTTGCGAGTCTGGCTAGTAATAATCCAACCTCTGCACATCGCAACTCGGAAGCATTTCTATTTGCTTTTCAGTGTATATCGAAAGAAAACATGAGTAAATTTTATGAGTCACTCCCTATTGCTGGCATTACACCGTGGTCGGCTGACGTCAGGAGACGCATTGTGGGCCAGGTGGTGTTTCGTCACCGCCCTCCTGTGTCCCCATCCATCACGTGTCCTGTTCCCTCCTGTTCGGTGTCGACACTAACCTCTGTGTCTCTATCTGACACGATGTCCTGTCCGGTCCCCGACACACGCACACGCCTGTCCCCACGCCCCGCCCCGCCCCTCAGCTCGTCACCGGAGGCGCAGGCAGCATCGCCTCCAGGCTCGCGGCGGTACATATTCCTCCCGGCGCCGCTCCCACACCTCTTCAGTCACGACCCGCCGCTCGCGTCGGACCGACGGCGGCGGTCGGTCGTCGTCGGCGCCGACGTTACGCAGTCGTGGTCGACGCGAGCCGGCGATCGAAGCACTCCGTCGGGGCGGCAGGTGCGGGCCGCGAGAGGAGCCAGTGAGACGCGCACGCCGAGCGCCGTGCAGAGAGTGAACTGGGCGTGGCGTGGTTGAGAGTGGGAGCGCCGCACCGGCCGACCAGCTAGCTCAGGAGCCCGCCGCCGCCGTCAGGTGAGTTAGCCACTGCGATTGCCATCAGGTGGGTGTGCCAGCCGCGCCTCCGGGCCAGTTGGATCGAGATGGCACGACGCCAGACCCAAGGTAGGCCGCATGGCACCCCGACACCGCCTGCCCGCTCGAAACATCGCGACTGCCCCCGGCGGCGGTATGGCCAAGTCGTGTCGCCAGCCTGGAATGGCACCCATGACGCCCATTAGGTGTCGAGAGGTTCCGAGAACTGTGTGAGAGAGGAGGGAGTTTCATGGAATCCACAGACACAAAGACACAAAGAGACGGCGGAGAACCGAGACGAGGTGGCCTGCATGTTGCAAGGTGGTACAACGGCTGTGTGAGAGGTCGAGTCAACAACGCGTGTGATTGTGGGATTTACCTATAGGTAAGAGCGAGAGTGAAACAAAGAGGGAGAGAAAGAGAGAGGAGGGAGGGGAAGAGAGAGAGAGAGAGAGAGAGAGAGAGAGAGAGAGAGAGAGAGAGAGAGAGAGAGAGAGAGAGAGAGAGAGAGAGAGAGAGAGAGAGATTCCAGGCAGCACTTCCCCTTTTCTGGATAGGTCATCGCATGTCATCGTATGTGGCGCTAAGTGTTCGCGAGTGCTCAAACAATTTACATTTTTCTTGTTCTTGTCGTTAGGCTATGATCGCACTCGAGGATGACGTGTCATATAAATTATGAGCTCCTTGACAAAGGAAGTCTCCTTTGTCTCACTATCAGCGTCAGAGCTATCCTTTTCCGGCTGGTGTCTGGAGCTGGCTGTGGCCGCTTTGTTCTCAGCACTTAACGGTACTGGACGCTCTATAGGACGCCTGTTGAGCAGCGTCTTTTATTTTGGTTAAATAGTCAGCGAATATTCTACATTATGCAACAGTTGAAGGCAGAAGCTGAGGGATATCTGAGTCTGCATATCTGTGTAGGCATTTATTCTGTTTGCGTTAAAGTCTCAGTTTATATAATTATTCATAAAATATCCAATGAACCTACGTTTTATAGGTACCATTACCGACAATTCAGTGGTTAGTCGCTTAGCATAGACCTCTGTATATACGCTTAGGTAGGTATACCATTTGATAGATACTGGATACCGTCTATATGTAATCGGTAAGCTTTGCGCCGATTAAAGTTTATCTGTTTCACCGGCGAGAGGAGCCCGGTGACCATATGATGTCTGGACAGGAATTTAATTCAACGGTTTTGCGCGTGATCGTCTGCTAATCAATTGTTGCTTCAGGTATGAACTCGAAGCTGTCCTAGATAATGCAATTAAATGTGTTTATTATGTACGGCCTATTATTAGAATGGTAAACACTCTTGTTCATGCTCAGCGGCTTTACTGACCAATTAGTATAATGTTTTATATAGCGGATGCCGCGATCGGAGCATCTCATGTGCACTATGTTTTCGCCCATTCAGCTGATCACGGAGGTGTTCGGCTGACTGTGGGCGGGGAGTCTGGATTGAGAGCTCAAGGAGTGGGGTCGTGCTCCTGGCTCTGTTAAAATGTAACTTGAAGCTAAATACAATGTAATGTTCTTCACTTTTGATTATGTCGATTCACCTTCAGTAAACACGGGTTTACATTTGGTGGCAGCGGTGGGATCGACTTAGTCGAAATGAAGCTTGGAGCCCGAACCGACGTCCTCGGCTTTCGCGGCCTCAAGATGAAGCTGACTGTTTGAAATCTTCGGAGCAGCTATCGTCAGTTCAAGATGTCTGCTGTTGGTTTTCCGGCTCTGCAACACTCTGACGAGTTGTCAGTTAGCCGGTAAGGTCGGTCGACTTCGCCTTTTGTCCCGACTGAAGACTGCGACATGTTGGCCGCTGCACAGCGACTGTCCAGCTGTGCCGTCTGTTCCCGCTAGCGCCTAGCACTGAGCTCCGCTTCTTGAGCTGTGCTACGGTCGACCCTCGGTCCACTTGGCTTTGGAAGTGTCGACTGAGCGCCGTTGCTGCAACACGTTTATTCAGCAAGTTGATCGCAAGATGGACCAGTTACGAGCCGTCATGGAGATTGGCAGTGCCGGCGGATTGTATTTCTGAAAGGGTGGGCAAGATATCGTGGGGGCCTCCTGGCGAAAAGGGGCCTTTTGTGTATAGGGGCCTCCTAGATCTGATGAGTGAACGAACGGAGGGGTAAACGTGTATCACCGAAGTAAACCAACTAGCATAATCTGCTCTACAAGCATATTTTTTCCGCCAGCCAATTCAACGAAAACAAAGTTCAAAATTGTAGTCAACGGCGTGTTTAGAATATCGCGAAGGAAGGGGGGGCAAAGGTTATGAGGGCGCCACCTCACCCAAGGAGGGCGCCGTACGGTGGCGAGATAAAAAAAAAATCCTTAACGATCGCTGAGGAGGGGGAGGGGCGTTTTTTACCACGCCACCAGTTTTTTTTGCGTATGTAAGGAAAGCGGCGACGCGCAGTGCTGCGAAACTTGGTATCGGGTTAACCCGCGCCGGGCCGGGGGGGGGGTGTTTGAACAACCCCCCTGCGGTTTTTCGCAGATATCTCACAAAAACGGCGGCGCGGAGCGCCGCCGTTTTTGGCACACCTATTTGTGCATCTTTTCCGCACATGTTGTGAAATTTTCAGGCCCAGGTCACCTTAGGTCAGGTCACCAGGTCACGCCAAGTGACCTCACCTCAGAAAAAATAAGAATGCTCGTCATAGCTACACCGATTGATCGATTACCTTGAAACTTTCAGCGATTGATTAGAGCAACATTATCTATAAAATGTATATCTCGGAATTTTGATATCGGTGACCTAAGGTCAGGTCAATTTGGCGACCTCTCCATTATAAGTCAATGGGTGAAAATTGAAAAGCGTCTGTTTTGCACGAACGCTATTCTAGACACTCTCAAACATCGAAATGTAGGTAAAATGGACACACTGAACCGGAAAATGGCAACTGTGACCCCTCGTTATGTCCCCGAGGCCGGTCAGGTCATGACCTTGACCTGAGGTCAAATTTTCAAGTTGACCTTTCAAGCCAAAATTATAGTTCATTCGACGCGTCTCGACCAGAGGAACACGATGGTGTGCAAAAGTAATGTCATGGCTCTTTTGAGTCAAAAGTAATTGCCGAAAAAACGTTTTTCGTAAAAGCGGCTATTTTTGGAGTTTTCGCCCTCTGGAGGCTAAACCGTTGACCTGAGGTCAAATCTGAGAACATTACTCAGAAAGGTCTGTAAAAGGGTAAAAGGGCTATCGAATGCGCTTTTCCGCGGCGCTGTAGCTCTATCGGTTCCCGAGATAGCCGTTGGCAGTTTCCAAAATGTTGAAATAGTGAACATTTGACCTTTGGTGACCTCTGGTGACCTGACCTTTGACCTGACCCAAAAAATGACTGAAGTGTTTTCGTCCTTATTTTGGACGTTCTTTTGATTGCCGCTTACCGCGTGTCGCTACGTGGCCCGGGAGCCGAGTTAGAAGGGGGGTGTTCAGACACCTCCCCTCCCTGCCCGGCGCGCGGAATCTCAGAGCACCGGCCCGGCGCGGGTTAATATCACACGCGACAAAAAGGTTGCAAGCGATTGGCATGTGGGTACCAAATTTCTTTCGACCATACGTTCTTTAAATACCGCGCCGAAGTCCCGTAGAATTGTCAAAAAACAACCTTTTTCTGCTTCTTAGGCACACCTGTTATGCATTCACCATTCGAAGCTTTTCTTGTCCCTTAACCCGCGCCCTGCTGGGGGGGGGGGGTGTTTGAACACCCCCCCTTGTGGTTTTTCGCGAATATCTCAAAAACGGCGGCGCGGAGCGCCGCCGTTTTTGGTACACCTTATCATACATCAATTCTACACATGTTGTGAAAATTTCAGACCAAGGTCATTCAAGGTCAGGTCACCAGGTCACTTGAAGTGACCTCACCTCATAAAAAGTTTCAATGTCTGTCATAGCTACACCGAGTGACCGATCGCTTTGAAACTTTCAGCGATTGCTAAGAGCAATAGCATGTACAAAATGTATATCTCAGAATTTTGATATCGATGACCTAAGGTCAGGTCAATTTTGCGACCTCCCCATTATAAGTCAATGGGAGAAAATTGAAATGCGCCTCTTTTGGACGAAAGACATTATAAACACTCCCAAACACTGAATTACAAGTGGTTTAGACACACTGAACATGAAAATGGTGTCCGTGACCCCTGTTTATGCCCTGAGGTCATCTTAGGTCACGAATGGTATCTAACAGTTTTTCGCAAATTACTTTTGATAGAGGCATGCTAGAGCGATGAAAACGCCTTAGATGTGTTCAGCTCGACGATACGGATCGACTGATATGCAACATGACCCTTTCCGGTCAGGTCATGACCTTGACCTGAGGTCAAATTTTCAAGTTGACCTTTCAAGGTCAAGTTATAGTTCATTCGATGCGTCTTGACGAGAGGAACACGATGCCGGTAAAAGTAAGCTCGTACAAGGCTTGGGTCAAAAGTTATTGCAGAAAAACTGTTTCCGAAAAAAATCGGCTATTTTTGCAGTTTTTGCCCCCTGCAGGCAAAACCGTTGACGGTAGGTCAAATCTGAGAGAATTACTCAGAAAGGGCGTTAATAGGGCTATCGAATGCGCTTTTCCGCGGCGCTGTAGCTCTATTGGTTCCCGAGTTATGCGTTGGCTTCTTGGAAATTTTCGACATTCGACCTGGAAATCGGCGAAATTTTGCCTTCAATGACCTCTGGTGACCTGACCTTTGACCTGACCAAAAAATTGACCGAAGTGATTTCCTCATTATTTTTGACGCTCTTTCGAACGCCGCCTTCCGCGTATCGCTACGTGGCCCAGGAGCCGAGTTAGAAGGGGGGGGTGTTCAAACACCCCCCCCAGCAGGGCGTGGAAATCCAGGACCCCCAGCAGGGCGCGGGTTAAGCAAAGTTAGTGGGACAAAAATAAAGGTTGGTGGAGACGTTCTGCCCATGGGTGACGGTGTAGAAAAAGTTTATTGGTGACGGCATCCACACCAAATCACCGTATCGAATCGACACCGGAGCAAGAGATGCGAAAGCATGCAAGCTCACAGCGAGAATGCAGCAGCATAGCAGCAACAATCCTCAGAAACACCAGTCATGGTTGTAAAATCAATCAGTTAAGACCAAGACGGGTTTCATCCATGTTAGAGCGTAAATAGCTTTGGTAGGTATATATAGGAGTCGGCATTAATTCAAAGTGTGTCAACCATAAGGGGCTTTTACACCTTAGGAGGGGTGATTTGCGGTCTGGGTGTGTACTTGTGATGAGTTGTGAGCTTTTGTACCATTTTGATTTTGTATTATAGGAAGCTAGCACTGACGAAGATATATTCGAAACGCGTTTGCAAATGCTTTCTTTAATACAGTACCTTTATATTTAAAAAAGTTTCACTTATCTACTCATACATTTGGTAGGTATACTTCCTTCATTGTGCTGAATACACGTTCCATTGTATCAGTTTTCCCAGGCAATGCATCACATTGTGCAAGAGAACGGCTATGCTGGGAAACATACTTAAGCTTACGAGTAGATAAATGATAGGAGGGCAGCGATCAACGGAGGTCGCCAATAGGTAGATGGGCTGTGATCGGCAGGATAGTGCCAAATGCCAATGGTTGGGAGGGCGGAGATCATCAGGAGAGCGCTAAATAGGTATGTAGTAGGGCCCCCGATCAACATTTAACAGGAGGTCGCCAAAAGGTAGGAGAGCCCCGATCAACATTCGACAGGAAGGCACCAATAGGTAGGCTTGGGTTGCGAACATCGGGAGGGCTCCAATGGGTAGAAGGGCGGCGAATGACAGGAAAACAGAAACACCAATAGTTAGAGGGCGTTTTTCCCAAGACGGTGATGTTGAATAGGACGTCGTCTGTGAGGAGGAAGGACGCCGATCAACAGGAGGGCGCTTGTGATCAGAAGGGCGGTAATCAACAAGACGGCGCCAATAGGTAGGAGGATGGCTATCAAGAAAAGGACGCCAATGTGTGGAAGGACGGCAATCAACATGAAGACGCCAAAGGGTAGGAGAGCCCCGATCAACATTCGCCAGGATAGCACTAATAGTAGTAGGTTGGCGAGCAGCAGGAGGGCGCCAATATATGTATGAGGCCGTTTATTAAGAAGTGGGCGCTAATAGGTAGGATGACCACGTCATCAACATTTAACAGGAGGGCGCCAATGTAGGAGGGCCCCGAACAACGTGAGGGCGTCAATGATCAGAAGGGCGATGACCAGCAAGAGGACGCCAATAGATACGAGGATGGCAGAAGGTCGGGACACCGATACCAAACCAAATACCAACAATGATCATGTGAAAATACCGAAACCGAACCGACTTGGGAATATGAGGAAAATACCAACTTTTTACCAAATTCACAACCTCTTTTTCATTAGTGAGGATTCATGGTACCAACAAAATACCAAATAAATCAGCCTTGAAATATCAAATACCAAGATGGTATCGGTTCGGTATCGGTATACCAAGAAGTTGGTATCCGATTGACATATCTAACATGGAGGGCCTCCCATGTGCACGGGGGCCTCCTGCATACGTTTAGTTCCTCATCCGTTCAGGAGACCTCCTCTGTACTCGGAAGGGCCTCCTCTGTACACTACGCGCCTCCCGTGTACGTGGAGGGCCTCCTATGTGCAAGGGGCCTCCTTTGTATCCGTCACGCCTCCGCTTTAGATGGAGGGCCTCCCTGTGCACGTGGGCCTCCTGCGTACCTACGTTTCGTTTCTCCCCCGTTCAAGGGGGAGAAACTCTGTACTCGGAAGCAGGGCAGCGGAGTCGGAGTCGGAGTCGGAGTCGGAGTCGGTCGGAGTCGACAGTTGTGACCGGAGTCGGAGTCGGAGTCGGAGTCGATATTGGAAACCCCAGCCGGAGTCGGAGTCGGAGTCACCGAAAATCTGTCGACTCCGCAGCCCTGTCAGGTGTGCGGAGTCGGAGTCGGGAGTTGGAGTCGATCGGAGTCGACATTTCTGCCCGGAGTCGGAGTCGGAGTCGGAGTTGGTTTTTGAAAGCCGGAGTCGGAGTCGGAGTCGCCGTAAATCTATCGACTCCGCAGCCCTGCTCGGAAGGGCCCTCCTCTGTATACTACGCGTTTTCTATATGCATGGAGGGTCTCCCATGTGCACGGGGGCCTCCTGCGTATGTTTCGTTTCTCCTCCGTTCAGGGGCCTCCTCTGTACTCGGAAGCGCCTCCTCTATATACTACGCGCCTTGAAGCCTTCTCTGTGCATGGAGGGCCTCCCATGTGGACTTTTTGTCCTCCCAGCTAGCCGTGAGGCTATAGCCGAGGTCCCATGTGGACGTGAGCCTCTTCTGTATCCGACACGCTTCCGCTTTAGATAGAGGGCCTCCCATGTGCACGGGGCCTCCTGCGTACGTTTAGTTCCTCATCCGTTCAGGGGGCCTCCTCTGTACTCGGAAGGGCCTCCTCTGTATACTACGTGCCTCCTCTGTACATGGAGGGCCTCCCATGTGCAAGGGGCCTCCTTTGTATCCGACACTCCTCCGCTTTAGATGGAGGGCCTCCCTGTGCACGTGGGCCTCCTTCGTACTCGGAAGGGCCTCCTCTGTATACTACGGTTTGTCTATGTGTATGGAAGGCCTCCCATGTGCACGGGGGCCTCCTGCGCACGATTAGTTCCTCATCTGTTCAGGGGGCCTCCTCTGTGCTAGGAAGGGCCTCCTCTGTACACGGAGGACCTCCCATTTGCACAGGGGCCTCCTACGTACACATAGTTCCTCCTCCGTTTCTGGGAGGGCCTCTCTTTGCAGGGACTGGGAAGTGGGAGGGTCTTCTGTCACGACAGAGCCTCATCTTAAATTGCAAAGTAACCCTGAGGGAACCTTCTTTTGCATGAAAGTGCCTTTTTTTGCACGGAAGCCTTTAGCCTCTTTCAAGCATGGCTGCCCCCCCCCCAAAAAAAAAACGGAATAGAGGGCCTGCGGCCCTCTATTCCGAGCAAAGGGCCTCCACCCAGAACAGGGTGGGCAAAAAGATAGTTTTGCCCACCCTGAGATTTTTCAGGGTGGGCAGATGCCCACCCTGCCCCCCGGAATCCGCCGCCCCTGGAGATTGGTCAGCCAAGGGCTATCGAAGCAAGAGGAGCCTAGTCTTGGGCTGCGCCGTTTTCCTTGCTTCTTCAATCTTCGTGGTACCGGCTACCTGCCGTCTCAGCTGTGATGGAGGTGACGTCCGTGAGGAGGCTGAGAGACAGCGATCAGTGCGCAGTGGCCTGCGGTGATCTCGGCCCAGCCGTCGCGCTGCTGCGGCCTGCGAGCTCAGTGTGCAGTGTTCAGTGATTTGGTGCGCGAGTGGTGAGCGAGTGACGAGTCGGCACCGCCATAGCGATTGGCGTCCGACCTCCTCGCTGCTGGTGATCGGCACCAGCCGGCCGTATCGCCCACCGCGACTCGGCTCGTAGCTCTGCCCAGCTCTGCGGCCCGTTGGCGCTGCACTGCACCGCGTCAGCTGATTCGAGGATCAGCAGGCAAGGCACCGGATGGAGAGGACTGGCCGTCACTGCACTCACGGTACTGTGCCTGGGGAACTGGGATTTCGGGGTCGGTGAACTGTGTTTTGAGTGTTTGACAATGAACAATTCAGTAGTGGTGTCAGAGCAATGTGCGAAAAATCAAAGTGAATACGCAATGGAAATGGTGTTAGAGATCACTGTAAAGCTAGGTCAGGTTTGGCTAACCAGTTAATGAGGTACCTAAGCAGGAATTTAAAATGAGTTCTTTTATTGTACCGGCACCCCGTTTCGGTGGGAAGGGCTCATTGTCCCGTTTTCGTGAGGATTTTCAAACGTTTGGTCGGCTTCAGGGCTGGGATGAGAACCAGCAGCTGGCTTTTCTGCCACTGACCCTAGAAGGCATTGCACGGGATGCTTATGATGCTCTGAGCTCGAGTCAGAAGGGATCTCTCGACAGCGTTTTCAATGGTTTGCGGGAAACGTTCACAGTGGGGACCTCAATCGACGCGCACATTCGTCTGACCGAGTTAAAGTATGACCCCGCCGAGTCTCTGGACGAGTTCCTTGTGCGGTTTAAGTCTCTGGTAAGGCGCTCCTTCCCAGATCAGCCGACTGATGGTCTGCTTTTTAACTACTTTCTGTCAGCCGTCCCCGAGAAATATCGCTCAGAGATTGTGATGGCGGGAATTACTGATTTCCCGGCCGCCGTGCAAAAGGTGAGCAATATCCGCAGCGCTGAGGTGCTGCGAAGCGCGTCAGTGCGTCAGGTAGAGGTGCAGGCGCCGATGTTGCGCCTGATACTCGATCGCATCGAGCAGCTCGAGCGGCGTCTGGACGGCCCCGGACGCCCCGAGCGGACCGGACGGCGCCGCGGGTCGCAGCCGTCCCGGTCAAACGAGGCACCGGCGCGCGCCTGCTGGGCCTGTGGTGGTGCTGATCACGTGCGGTCCCGATGCCGTTTTCGTGATAGCACCTGCCACTCGTGTGGTAAGAAGGGACACCTGGCAGCCGTGTGCCAAGCTCCGTCGGGAAACGCCGACCGGGGCCCAGGTCAAAGCCCGAGGCCGGGTCCCGCGGCACCTCCCGAACAGTAAGTGATGCTGGTGACAGCGTACAGCTCAACCCAGATATGACCTTCCCGGCTAGGATCTGTGGGGTTGAGTGTAACTGTTTGTTGGATACGGGCTCGACGATTAGCATTATCAATAAGGCAGTGTTTGATGCTTTACCGAACGCCACTTTGAGCATGACAGCGACACGGGCGCGGACGGCCGCGCAGGAACAGTTGCCTCTCCTAGGGAGAACTGTCCTTTCCGTTCAGATAGGTCGCGTACAAAAGACTGTTCCCTTTTATGTGTCAGATGTGATTGATGTGCCCTGCCTGTTTGGCATTGATTTCCTTCAGCACGTGCAACCCTGTGTAATAGATCTGCAGCGGAAATGCCTGAGCTTTGTGCCGTCGGAGGCAGTTCGATCTGTTTCAGCGGAGGCAGTGACTGTAGGAACCGTGGTTCTGGGCAAAGATATTACCGTTCCACCCGGTAGTGAGACGGTGGTTCGTGGGTTTTCTCATAATTGCGACTACAGGGGCTCTGCTCTGATTGAACCTTCATGGGATAAACCGGGATTAGAGGTTGTGAGAAGCATAGTGGAAGTGTCTGGCACGAGCGTTCCATTAGTATTGCGAAACAACTCTGATCGTTTTGTTACTGTACCCAAGCACGCTGAGCTGGCTCAGTTAGAGGTAGGATTTTCAGAGGAGCCTAAAGTAAAAGAGTCTGAGCTTAAAGAGTCTGTGAACTTGGAAGAATTAGCGAACTTAGAGGGAGTAGATATAACGTCATCACAGAGAGCTGCCCTTTTTCGCGTCCTTAAAAAGTACGAGTCAATGTTCGATGGTCACGTGGGCCACACCACTCTGGTGGAGCACCGAATCGATACGGGTGACAGCCCTCCGATCAGACAGGCCCCACGTAGAATTCCGCCGCACCTCAAAGAGGAGGTGAAGGCTCAGCTAGACGAGTTAGTCAGACAGGGGATCCTAGAGGAGTCAGAGGGCACGTGGGCGTCGCCAATTTGCGTGGTTCGCAAGAAGGACGGGTCGGCGAGGATAGTGGCCGATTTACGTCGATTGAACTCAGTGTCTCGAGTCCCCGCCTATCCGATAGCCAGAATTGATGACACGTTAGACGCGCTGTCGGGATCGTCGCTATTTTGTACCCTTGATATGAACTCGGCTTACCATCAGATGTCAATTGCACCGGAGGATAGAGAAAAGGCAACGATCGTGACACCTTTCTCGTGTCTGCAGTACACACGAGTTTGTTTTGGTCTCGCAGGAGCGCCAGCGAGCTGTGCTCGTCTGCTGAACATAGTGTTAGGGGATATTGCACCGGAAAAATGTGTGAGTTACTTTGATGACATCATTGTGCATGGGTCAACCTTTCAGAGTGTTCTGGAGTCACTGGATTGTGTTTTGAGTCGTCTCATGGATGCAGGGTTGACTTTGAACTTGAAAAAGTGTCAGTTTTTCCGGAAAAAGGTCACCTATCTGGGACATGAAGTGTCAGGGGAGGGTATCAAGGCCGATCCTGTCAAGGTAGAGAAGGTGCGTGA
Organism: Amphibalanus amphitrite; assembly: GCF_019059575.1. NCBI lineage: Eukaryota > Metazoa > Arthropoda > Thecostraca > Balanomorpha > Balanidae > Amphibalanus > Amphibalanus amphitrite. The sequence goes on along the minus strand of NW_024882682.1, from coordinate 77,336 downwards.
CTGGCCTGTGCCCAGATCAGCCAAGGAGATGTCCAGTTTTCTTGGGCTAGCTTCGTACTTTAGACGGTACATTAAGAACTTTGCGGATATTGCAGCGCCGCTGTTCCGCCTCACGATTAAGGATCAAAAGTTTGAATGGTCGGACAGCGCTCAAATTGCTTTTGATTCATTGAAAAAGGCCTTATGCGAGTCACCAGTGCTTGCGTTTCCGCGTTTTGATTCAGAGGCAGGTCCATTCATTTTGGAGACGGACGCCAGTGGAGAGTGTATGGGAGCCGTTTTGCTACAGGTGCAGAATGGTGTCGAGCGTCCAGTCGCTTACGGCAGCCAGACGCTGTCAAAGTCTCAAAGGAATTATTCTACTACGAAGCGTGAGCTATTAGCATGTGTTCATTTTGTGCAACATTTTAACCACTATCTTCAGGGAGCGAGATTTCAATTACGTACTGATCACAGTAGCCTGCAATGGCTATTGAAATTTTAAGAACCCCACCGGCATGCTAGCCAGGTGGTTTGAAGTTTTGGGAAATTACCAATTTGACATTTCCTATCGCCCGGGGGCCACTAATACAGCAGCTGATGGTCTGAGCCGGCGCCCCGAGAGCACAGCTGACGCAGGCGTGCAGACTGAGGGAGCGTGGTGCCATCAGATCAATGCGAGTCTGTGGTCCACCAGTTTCATGAAAGACGAGCAAGGTAAGGACGCAACAATTTCAGAGATCGTGAAGCATCTTTCCTCAGGACAGCGTCCACATCGCCGCAGTGTCGACAGGTCCTTGCGTCCCCTGCTGAGGCAGTGGTCCAGACTGACCCTTCTTGACGGTGTCCTGTACCGGAAGTACCGCAGGAGGGCGAGAGATGAGTTTCAGCTGCAGCTGGTGATTCCGCGATCTCTCGTGACCGGTGTGCTGACGTCACTGCACAGCGGCCCGACCGCCGGTCACCCCGGACCGGACAGGTTACACGCAGCAGTGACCCGACGCTTCTTCTGGGTGGGAATGTTGACAGACGTCAAGGAGTTCTGCAAGCGCTGTGAGCGGTGTTCATCCAGAAGTCAGCCGGTGCCGAGACCGAGAGCCGCGCTGGGTGAACTGCATGCTTCTGAGCCGTTCGAGACGGTAGCGATTGATTTCTTGACTAACCTGCCAGTGACGCCGAGTGGTCATAAGCATTTGTTGGTGGTGATCGATCACTTCACTCGCTGGTGTGAGGTGTTCCCGCTGAAGGATATGACGGCCACCACAGTAGCGTCCACTTTGGTAAGCGAATTCTTTTCCAGGTACGGGTGCCCGAGAAAGCTCCATTCCGATTGTGCCGCCAATTTCACGGGGCAGGTGATTGCCGAGATGTGTCGTCTTTTCGGCATCGAGAAGACAAAGATAAGTGCCTATCATCCAGAGGGTGACGGTAAGGTCGAGAGGATGATGAGGACTCTGCTCGACATGCTTTCGAAGTATCTCGACGCCAATCACGATCAGTGGGACGAGCACCTCCCATTGTTGATGCTGGGGTACAGATCGCTCGAGCACAGTGCGCTGGGCTACAGTCCGTATTTTCTCATGTTCGGTAAAGAGCCGCGCCTGCCTGTGGAGGCTGAGCTCCAGGTTCCAGTCGCGAGCAAACTCAGACCGTCACTGAATACGTAGATAAGCTACGCGAGTCTTTGAGAATTGCACACAAGCATGCGCTACAAGTATCTGACGCTTCACATGGGAAAAACAAACGGTTCTACGAAAAACGAATGAATGAGTTTGAATACAAAGAGGGAGATTTGGTATTTTTGCACAAAGCTGTGGTTCCGAAGGGACAATATTACAAGTTTGTGAGACCGTGGAAGGCTGCGATGATTGTAGCAAAGGTAGGGGACTTGAACTATCGTATCAAGGTCACGGGCTCCAGGAAAACATTACTGGTTCACCATAATCGTTTGAAGCCGCGAACTGAGCCGATAGTTACCCCACCTGTGCCAGAGGTCACTGAGAGTCAGGATGGGGCTGGTGCTGATGCTGCGTCACCGGTGACACGCGCTCAGACCACGCCGCCAGCAGAGATTGAGATAGAGTCGGTCTCCGTGGACAGTGGGTCAGCGGATGGCCCGGCTAGTGTCACAGCCTGGGCACGATTGCCCATCATCGGCACAGCTGTGCAAGGTAAGGAGCCAGCGATTGAGGAGCAATCGTCCGGCACAGCTCAGAGGGCGGTGCCGACACCCGAGTGTCCGCCGGTACCCCCGCGGTCTGAGGTACCGCCGCCGGTGCCAGCCAGACGGTCAGAGCGACGGACTCGACCGCCTGATCGCTTTGTTCCAGGCTTGTAGATAGCCTGATTAACATGAATGCTTCAAAAGGCAAGAGGTAAGAGGTGCGCTCAAATTAACGTAAAATCAGTCGCCCTGATTTTCCTTTTAACTAGCTCAGCAGACAATCGGTTGGCTCCTGGCGCCGGAGTGCGACAGATTTGTTTAACTCTTTATGGAAAGAGAGTGTGCGCGTCGAGCTAGATTCGGTCAATCTCTGGGGACGTTTTCTGATTGACATGTCAATGTCATTAAACTCAGTTTGAGTAGGAGCCCTCTAGCAGCCTGTCAGAGCATCATGGCATGGGATGTAAATAGCATGGTCTGGTTAGCCTGTGTTTGGGATGGGACCCAGGGTACCCATTGCCATCATTGACGGTTAGCCATACCTGTTCAGCTAAATAGTTGATAAGTGAGCGATGCTGTGCGATGACGTGTTTGTGTTTTTCGTTGTTGCTGACTGCCAGTCAAAGTCAGCCGGATGCTGCCAGGCATCATCTAGCGACCACGGTGTTATGGTGTCGCGTGGCGCGTGCTGCAACTGCTGATGTTATCACATGAGTATGAGTGTTTCTAGATGTAAGTGCACGCCTTTCATTCAAAGGAGGGAGAAGTGTAATCGGTAAGCTTTGCGCCGATTAAAGTTTATCTGTTTCACCGGCGAGAGGAGCCCGGTGACCATATGATGTCTGGACAGGAATTTAATTCAACGGTTTTGCGCGTGATCGTCTGCTAATCAATTGTTGCTTCAGGTATGAACTCGAAGCTGTCCTAGATAATGCAATTAAATGTGTTTATTATGTACGGCATATTATTAGAATGGTAAACACTCTTGTTCATGCTCAGCGGCTTTACTGACCAATTAGTATAATGTTTTATATAGCGGATGCCGCGATCGGAGCATCTCATGTGCACTATGTTTTCGCCCATTCAGCTGATCACGGAGGTGTTCGGCTGACTGTGGGCGGGGAGTCTGGATTGAGAGCTCAAGGAGTGGGGTCGTGCTCCTGGCTCTGTTAAAATGTAACTTGAAGCTAAATACAATGTAATGTTCTTCACTTTTGATTATGTCGATTCACCTTCAGTAAACACGGGTTTACATATATGTAACTGCTGAAGAATAGTTTTAAACTGCTCTTCCTATCATACATATAAGCATTGCCTCAATTTAAATGTTTTGTCATCATAAAGAAGATATACATACGAATATGAAATAAGCATATAATGAAAATATATAAATGACCAAAGCATTTCCACCTCTTCTCCCACCTCCTACATAAGCTCCTAATTATCTTCCTCCATTATGAGCAGATTAACGCGCTTTCTGGGGAGTTTCTGTGAATAGTGTTCTATGAATGGGAAATGGATCCTATTTATCACGTTATCTCAGCCCCTAAGAAGGTCACCTGGGGTCAAGGGGTCAATAACTGCCTTCCTGATATACATCGGCATGCGGTGCTCTAAACTGTATTCATAAATCGTGCCAATGTTCACAGACACTTAAAAAGTTTTTTTTTAGAATTCGTTTACTTTAGTGACTTAAGATCACTATAAATAGCATTTGGTTCACCGAGCGTCATGCAGGGGCTGGCCGATCTAGCCATGAACGCATGAAGCATGCCAAGGAAAGCTCTTAGTTAAATGCTCGGACTGAGTTTCGGCGGTACGGAAATGTCTCGAAGTAGATTGAGTCTGTCAGTGTGGTGCTGCAATCACTCGGAAGAGACAGTCGATTGGAGTGACATCTAAATTTGGCGTCTATTCCCGGCACCTACATGAGTTCGTACTTAGCTCTGCATCCCAACATAACATGTTGAACTCCGGTTACACCAGCCGAAATGAAAATGGGATAGTTTTGTCGAACCTGTTAAAGCTATCCATGCTATTACTTTCAAAGGGTAATGTTTTCTTTGAAACTGGCAACCGCCCTTTTCTAGGTAACGCATGATATTGATCTTCCTTTGTGTGTGTGTGTGTGTGTTTTTTTTTTTTATTCTGTAGTACTTTTTTCTGTACTGAGACATACTTTTGTAAAGCACTTCTTACGTTTTTTGCTGCGGTATAAATAAAATGTTGGAAACCATAGCTATTTTTCCATGAGATGTGATGAGTATTTTACGTCATGTAAGTACCGTCTCTCGGCGGCTCGTCTATCACAGAGTGTATTGGGAGGTTGGCCCCGATTGACCCGATTGATACCATCAGGAGACGATTGCTACTGATTGTCTCATATCGCCGACCTCTGAGACTTTGAAGAACGCAGTCGGCTCAACATTGCACAGTGGGCGATCCGGCCGGTGTAGCCTCGCGAAACCTATCGGCATTCATAACATCCATGTTTTTGAAGCTAGAACCACAATATTTAGGAGCAGCCTTCTTGAATATCCAATGAGCATATGTTTTAAATAAGGACTATCTCTTATAGGATTTGTGCTCTGTGGCGAGCTTGCAATTTGCCTAACTGCTGCTCGAATAACGCATGAATACTTTTGAGGGTAGGTCGAAATTTATGACGAAATGAGCTGGGTAGGACATTGAAATGGTGTGTACCTCCATAGAAAATTGTTTCCAAACCAATTTTTTATTCAAACGATTATGCCCTACCAATTTATACATATCATGACACAGCGTAAATCTCGCCCGGCAAGGCCCCATTTCATAACGTGACCCAAGCAGCGGATTTGGTTTTTGGTAAATAACTTCGCAAAAAATGGCCGCAGAACCACGATTTTGACATCGTCGTGTTCGCCTTGCTCAGGCGCGTCGAATGGTATACTTTTGTTCAGGTGAGGCCACCGTAAGGTCAACCTGACCTTGACCTCGAGTCAAGGTCAGGTCAGAGGTCTTCAAATCACGAAGTTGGTCGAAGGAGGTCATGTCGCATATCATTCGATTCGGCAGGTCTTCCGGAGCCCATTGGTGACCTTGTCGACTCTCTAGCTCAACTTGATCGGGAGTTATTGACGAAAAACTCGTATGACCCTAGTGACGTCATAAATGACGTCATGCAAGGTCAACAATGCAAAAATGCAGCATCAGATCTTGCAAGGAGTGCATGAAGTAACGATTCCATGTACTTGAGACAATTGAATGTCATTCCTGGCGCCAAAATAACAGTTTTTATATTTCCCCATTGACTTATAGGTGAGGTCACGTGACCTACCTGACTTTATGTGACATTTAGGAAAAATCTGAGATATACAAGTTGTAAGACCTCTGAAGGACAATAAGTCCTGCAAGTCTCACCTCCCTGTGAAAGTTACTCTGGCACTGAGAGCGTTGCAAGTTTGCGACATCTGAGGATCGTGCAGAGGTTCATTTATGACGTCATAGGTCAGTGATCTGACCTGACTTGAAAGTGCGGTTGGTGTCACAAGATGCTGCGTGCATCAAAGGTCAGGTATGCCAGGTTGCAGCTCTCTATTGCCTGGGTGTTTTGAGCTATCGCGAAAACACCCTTTGGGGCATTTACCACTTGTGCTCAAGTGCACCAAGCCACGGCCAACCCTTAGAAGAAAAAAGTGTCTGGATGCTAGGGCTGCAAGTGGCTGCAAATTTTCACTGGCTCCCCTAATAGATAATGTCTTAGTGCATGCGATACAGCATTATTTTCAGTTCATCCTCGTAAAACTTTTTTTGCTGGGCTTGTTTAATTCATTGAACGTAATGTTCAGTGGTAGAAAAAAATATAAAAAGTTAACCTGATTATAACACATTTTGAACTGATTTTGTCTATTTTCTTTCTATGGCGGAATCGTCTAAACAGCTAAATTTCACTTTCCATGCAAAATGGATGCTCAACACCTAGCAATTTCATCGTTCCGCAAAATATTCAAAGAGCGTAAACATCGGCTGTGATTATCCTCCTTATGAAGTGTTACGGAGCGCTGTCTTTAACGATACTTTTGTCCACGAAAAAATGTCTCCTGAGCCATGCAAATGCACTAATCGTAATCTTTGATGAATTTTCTGTCGACTTGTATGCGTTGTTTTCCAATTTTCGGAAAGAAGTGTCTTTGAGGTTTCGCGAGGCTAGACCGGCCCGATCGCCTACCGTGCATTGGTTAAAATACGACTCCTCAGAACATCTCTCTGTAGAGAGACGTTCAAGTATTCTACAGCAGTGAGATTAGCAGCATGGTTCTTTCAGATCACACGAAGAAAGAAAGAAAGAAAAAGAGAGAAGAGAGAAGAGAGAGAGAGAGAGAGAGAGAGAGAGAGAGAGAGAGAGAGAGAGAGAGAGAGAGAGAGAGAGAGAGAGAGAGAGAGAGAGAGAGAGAGAGAGAGAGAGAGAGAGAGAGAGAGAGAGAGAGAGAGAGAGCACAAAAAGTAACGATCATTGATCATAGTGTGATGAAAATCGATTGGGTCTAATGAAAAGTCAGCTTTTCCTGGAAGTTCCCGGAAGATTAATAATCCCGGTACACGTATCTCATCTCTGACTCTGCCCGACGACGTCTCCACGACCTAGGATCGACCAAACCTTTGCAGGCCCGGCCGGAGGGCTGCACGTGCATACTCGTGAGGGACAGGTACACGCCTCCGGGGCAGTCTCACTGCACCTTGTAAATGCTATGTAGAGGGAGTTTAACGGATGCGTCTCATTGCAAGCGAAACACTTTTGGTGCTTGCTTCTCAAGCACCACAGCACGCGTTTTATAGCACTATGGCTGTCCGTGAGAATCTTCTATATAGGGACGTTTGCTGCCTGGAGGCCGCTCCGGGCGTGTCTAACTACCTCCGGCCGTGTCGCACTACTGGCTGGGGACCTTTCTTTCTCTCTCTGAGCACCTCGTCTGATGGTGACGCGGACAGATGTATCGGCACGGCGCGGACCGATCCGTGCTGCTGCCGCTGGCACGCGCCGTTACCCGCAGTGAGGCTCGGGAGCGGTAATTGTATGTGTGCGGTATGCGACGGTCGGCGACGGTGCAGCGTCGGCGGCGACGCGTGATTGGACCATCGGCGGGCGACCGGCCGTCGATGAGCGCTATCGATCGACGTCCTATCGGCGCGCCTCATCTGGCGTCCGTTTACCGCCTCAGGGCTCCCCAGGTCACTGGGTGTCGAAGGGCTCCCAGGTCACTGGAGCCGTCTGAGGGCTCCCCAGGTCACTGGGTGTTGAAGGGCTCCCAGGTCACTGGAGCCGCCTGAGGGCTCACAAGGTCCCTGTTTACCGCCTGACGGCTCCCCAGGTCACCGAAGCCGCCTGAGGGCTCACTAGGTCACCAGAGCCCGTCGGAGGGATCCCCAGGTCACTGGAGCCGCCTTAGGGTTTACCAGGTCACTAGATGCTACCCGAGGGCTCTTCAGGTCGCCGTTTACCGCCTGAGGACTCACCAGGTCACTGAAGACTGTCTAGAGGGCTCCCAGGTCACTGAAGTTCGAATAAGGGCTCTCAGGCCACCGGGACCGCCTGAGGGCTCACCAGGTCACTGGAGCCGCCATATGACTCCCCAGGTCACTGGAGCTGCCTGAGGGCTCACCAGGTCACTGGAGACTGTCCGAGGGCTCCCAGATCACTGGAGTTCGAATAAGGGCTCCCAGGTCACTGTAGAGGCTTCCTAAGGGCCCCGTAATGCAACAGAGGTTCCCTGGGGTCTCTGGGTCAACGGAAGTCCTCTGAAGGCCCTCGAGTCAGCAGAGGTTCCCCGACGGACCTCTGGGTTAATGGAAGTCTTCTGATGGGCATCGGGTTACCTGAAGCTGCCTGAGGGATCCCAGGTCAACAGAGTCAGCATGAGGACTTTGAAATAAAGGGCATTCCGGTCATTGCAGTCCTCCTAAAAGCTACAGGTCACCAGAGTCGTCCGAAGACCATCAAATAATGAGAGCGGTGTTTCAGATCATCATGCCACTGTAAAACAATTAAATGCAGCCCACGCTTTTGCTGCTCATTGAAGACGTTAGAAATTAAAATTACTAAGCGAATGTCGGTTTCACTACTCTCATCGAAGTGATTTGATACTTGGAAGCACCCATGGGTGTAATGGAAAAATCACGTTTAATCTTTCTACCAGTAAAACGCCTTTTGGGCGAAGAACGAGCGAGCGAGATAGTGAGCCCTGCACGTGCGGAAGGGCGATAGGGTGCTTCCAACGGGCTTAAAGCACCCTTCTAACCGGTCGCTAGCGGTGTGCCAAATGTGAACGCAATCGACCCAGCCGTTCCTGAGATCTGGAAGCGGCATTCTGCACGTGCGCACGTGCAAACGGGGTCCAAAGTGACTTTTGCACGGCACCCTACTAACCGGTCCCCAACCGTGTACCAAATTTGAGCGCAATCGGCCCAGCCGTTCTCGATAACTGGAAACGCCCCCTGCACGTGCGCACGTGCAGTAGCACCCTAACCGCAACACATGGGAATGCATTGCCTGGTGGGTGCCTACCTGTATGCCAAGTTTCAGCGAAATCGCCCCAGTAATTACCGAGTTACTGAAATGGGAACCAATTTGGCACCTCTTATTGTTGTATTTTGCACGTGCAGTGGGGGTCACTCACATAGATGAAGAGTATCCGACCTTTGGTAGAAGGGATGCAGCTACCCTATAAAAATGACCGCAAGACAATCGCTCAAGCCGCTGCTGAGATATGGGCCTCTCAAAATCATTACTTTTGCAAAACTGCTTGAACACCCTTGACTTTTCACGTGGCACGTGCCACGGCGGTCACTGAGATGTATCAAAAGTAGTCAATTACGGGGTAGAAGGGATGGGGCTACCCAGCAAAAAAGACCGCAGGCCATTCGGTCCAGCGGTTGCTGAGATATAAACCTCTCAAAAGCGTTACAGGCCGGGCCGGGCCGGACCGCTCATACTGAGATTTTTCCGTTATATTGAAAAGACTTCGCTTCGCTCGCTGCGCTCGCTCGCTCGTAATCAGGTTATAGCTGATAGCTGATGGTCCCACCGCGTTTGTCATTGACTTAGGTGATTAGCCTGGATTTCTCCTATTCAAGTGGATGATGAGCCTGGATCTCTCCCTGAACTCAAGACCAGGAGAAGAAGGATGTTCGTTTGGATTTTGTTGCGTTTAGGACCTTCCTGACTTTTTCCATTCACCTGCCCCCCCCTTCATGGTCACTGTTTTAGTGTCTGTTCCAAGGCTATTGAACTCAGACCTCTTTTACGCACGTCAAAGGTCCTCAGTGCCGATCTCCCTCTATTCTTCACGTGGAGGATATTCCGGACCATTTGGGACCTGGGGACCACTCAAAAGAACTAACAAGACGGGTCAAATTCGCTAAGCCTATTTACTGCCCGATCGTTACCTGGCGACAGGCACTTCTACCGACCGCTGAGTGTTCGGGGCCGCTGTAAAAGACCTGCCCAGTATCAGATGGTATATTCGACTGCTTCTTTGTTCGACGCTAGCCTGCCAAGCAGCAATGTTCGTACCACGAACAATGGAAAAAAGCCGGCACGATCCAACATTATTCCGAGGGCGTCCGTGTGCCACAGCTCCCCAGCGTTTACCATTCCTCAGGGGAAGAGGAAGTCTTCCTTGTCTTTATCCTCCTTCCATAGAAGAGACTAGCAGACGAAGCTAAAAATATAGCTAGAAATACCGAGCATTGATTTCTCATTTTACCTGCTAAGTATCTTAATTGCGTATCATCGAAGGGATACATTACCCCGAAAATATTGAAGTACAATGCGAATAACTCTTTTAAATATGCTTAGGATTACATAATAATGTTGTTTGCATGAGTACTCGACTTAATTCACTTTTTTCCATTACCAAGGTATCCAATCCAACTACCTTTGTGCTATTGGAACTGGAAGCAAATAAAACAGATTTAAATATACCAGAGGATATTATGTTGACGCATATATTCTGCAGGGACAGCTCACATGTGTCGAGAACCAAAATCGAATCGAACCTGAGAACCAAAATATAATTAGCAAGATCGTATGTCGAGCATATATTCTGCAGGAACAGCTCACATGTGTCGAGAATCAAAATCTAATCTGACAAGCTTGTGAAATATACCAATACAAGTAAGCTCTCCTGGCCATTCTATATCATTTTCGCCTGTCATCTCGATTGCGTTACGTGACCCAGACGGTCAAAAAGTCTCTTGATTTGCTGTCTCATCCACATTCGGTAAAACATGCTGTAACTGCAAGGCTGAGCGGTAACTGAGCTTGGAATTCTACTCTCCAGTATGTAAACTGCCTGGTGACGCTAAATCAAACAAACCCGATCGGCGCTGTCGACAGAATAGCTTTGTTCTTTTAGTGGATGCCATTTCATGCTGACTGTACAACATGGTGTTCAATTTCCAGCCTTTGTAAACAGCAACAGAAAAAGTTACTTCGATTCTAGCTTTACGTGTGATCCAATGACTCTGCTTAACAGCTGTCTGCCTCCTGATCTGTTTTCTGTGAGTTTCTCGGTGTTTCCTCGACCTCTTTCGCGGCCGGAAGGATATTACGTCAGCGGATATTTATATCTGGCTGCTGCGCACTACCTCCTGCCTCGGACAGGGGCATCGTTACGCCGTTCGAGGGTCTCACTAGAGCGTCAGCGACGGCCGTCTGGCGCAGTCGCCTCCACCCCGGCTGCCGCACCCGTGTAATCGATTTAGCCGCGCCGAAGCCGGAGTCGCCCCAGTCGATTTAGCTGGTGCCGCTGAAGCCGGAGCCGCTCGTTGCCTGACGACCTGTGGCTGTGGGGCTGTCCGGTGTTCCCGTTCCCCCGTCTGGTCGAGCCCTGCGGCACGGGTGACATATCGTCGTCCGGTAATAGAGGGCTTATCCTCGGCGGTGCAACGGCAGCCGTCAGACAAAGGCGACGGGAAAATGGCGCATTCCGACACCGCTGAAATGGGACAATATGCACCTCCTGAGACAAATGACATAAGCTGACAGTGCTGGGACCAAGTGACGCACTCGACTGATCTTACTATCCAAAGGCCAACAATGGTTGGAAGTGCACGCAGGCCAGAAAAAATAAAACCGAAACTTCATAATTCCATGTAGGTATGTAGGTAATTGTGCAATGTGCACTTACATAGTGAACTGTCTACCCGAATAACATGCCCAGGAGTAGGGCATGCCAGGGTGGCATACGGTATTTAAAACATGGGGAATGTTGAGGGTATCTCGTAAATGTGATTGATTAGAGCTGTTTTGGTTTAACTAATTTACATGTGTTGGTGAAATGCTATTTCGAACCGTAAACACTAGTTGCGCTAACCATTCTGTAATAATGTAGACGGATCGAATACATTGTGTCCAATGAAAATGTATTTGTCCAATGAAATACAACTCCTTCGGCTTATTCAATATTCCACATCAGCCTTATTTGCTACTAACTGCGGCGCTTAGCTGTAGGCGTAAGAGATTGACGTTAAACTTCGTCGGACTTAGAAGCCCCATTACGAAACAGTCAACATTTTTCTCGGCACATAGCTCGCCGGGCAGCCACAATCGCTCAAGCAGGTCGTTTGCATAATCTCCGGGAGAAGAGTTCTGGGCGAACCTCTGGAATATTGACGGCGTAGTTTTACTCCGAACTGGGCTGAATATCAAATGGAGACCAAGTTCAAATAATGATCACCTCTTTAACATGCGTTTATGGTTTTCTGAAAAGTATTAATCAAATGAGAAGAGGATATGAACTGAAATTTTATAGCGTCATGTCGGTATGTTTTGCAAGTGTGCCTTCTACTTACTCCCCTTTCTTAGCTACAGCTTTGACACGCTTCCGCTGCCAGAAGCGACAGACTGCAGTGCCGCTGTCGTTGTCTGTCACCGGTCAGCAACCGTTGCCAAACGCGCCGCGCGGTTAACTAATGGCTCGACAGCCGGATCACATCAGTTAATACTGACACGAGTTACGGAGTCGTGTGTCACCGTCGAGGATAAGAAAGATAGCAGCATGTTGCCTGTTTATCAAACCATGGGCTGACATGAACTGAACATTTGCACTGACCGAAAGACCCTATATGTACACAAACCACACAATACGGCAAGGAAACAACATAAGGCAATAATGACCATGTGGTAGTAGGGACTACATTCCTGAAGGAATGGCGAACTAGCCGAGACAAACGCTTCAGATCAGGGCGGTGTACAATAGCCGTTTTCACGACGGGCTATCCGGCGAATGCACCTGATTTGACCAAATCTGCACCTAATCTCTTTTACAGCAAATGTCTTCATTTTAAGAATTTATTTCAGTGTTTTAATCGATGATGCTCTCTGAAAATATGACAAAGCAGGCATGTAAGCAATTAGTGCAAACCTAGCTGATAGCTGCTAAGAGACACAATGAATCTGATTTGACCAAATCTGCACCTAATCTGTACCAGATGTGCACCAAATGTGTACCAGATGGCCGTCGTGAAAACGGCTAATATCTATTTTATTGAACATCGTCCAGTGGTCATCTGGACATGGCTGGTATTCCTATTTGAAGCTTTCCGAAGAGGAAATGAAGTCCTCTCGCCTCCTATGCCGGCTATTACAGCCACTGGCTATATCTATAATAGCACATTAGTTCTGCTATGGCCTCCTATATGTCCGATTGGAACCTGATTTCATGCGTGATGGCCTCCAAACGAATAGTTATACCATGCAATAACTGGTCTGTATGGAGTCATTTCACTTTGCTAATTGACATATTTCTAGGGTAACTGAAGTTCAGCTCTGATGTGATGCTTTCTTTATTCGAATGTTCGGACCTCACCAGTTTTTATACAATATTTGGTTTGATTTCCTTTGCTCTGTTCCTTATACGAAGAAACCAGCTCCCAGTTGGTATAAACAATAAAGTATTGAATCCCTGCAGCAACACATAGCAGATACGTCAACAAAGACAGCTATTCCACTTCTTCTTTAATAATTCGTACCAATAACAAAACAACCTGGAACTAAGGCCTAAAATCAGGCCCCTGTGGTACTGCGTAGGTCAAGTGCATTTATGATGTGTAAATTGTTATCATATATGGACCATATCATATAGGATATATAGTGGCATAGACCTCTGTATACCTCTGACCTGACCTCTGACATAGACCTCTGGTGTACAGAGGTCTATGGTAGTGGTCTATGATAGGACACATCTGTTAACTGTATTATTATATGCAAAGTGTTATTACTTTATATGAAATCTACCGTCGGTGTAATGAGCTCTACAACTATTAATGAAATGACAACTAGCACCTATTTAGGTCACGCTAAGTGAACTGCCAGAACGCATCATGAAATTCATCCACTCGTGCAAATGAGCCTGTTTGCCATTTCAGTGCGGCGAGATAGTTAGCACCGTATTTTAGTTATTGTTAGTAATTAATAAAACCATTATTGGGGCAGATAAGACTTAACCCGGCGGCCGCTGGGCCTCCGCGCCACCCGCCGGCCGCTGGGGGGGGGGGGGCATAAAGTTGCCCCCCCCCTTTACTTCTGCGACGATATCGTCGCAACGCGAAGAGATAGAGAAGCGAAACTTTGCACACATCTTCCTGAATACCTAGCCGAGGTTGTGTCCAAATTTGGTGTCGATCCCATTTGAAATGACGTCACAGTGACGTCATAAGTGAAATTATAGATTTGCGACTCTCATATTCCTCACGATACATCAGATATATGGGACCGAATATAAAGGGTCAATTATTGGTCAGAAACTAGATGGAAGTGTAGTTAGATATTTTAGGGTGACGGCAGGTGCTGTCTAGTTCATTTACAGTTGAGTTTCATGCTCAGCGTCATCAGAAACGGTCCATATCGGAAAACGACAAAACTTTATGACGTCACTGTGACGTCATCTTAGGTGCTACAACCACCAAACTTTTCTTAAACATTGCCTAGGTATTCATTTGAAGCTATGCCAAGTTTCACTTTCGTAGCCCATCAGGTTTCGGAGATATTTCACAAAACGTAAAGGGGGGGCAACTTTATGCCCCCCCCCCCAGCGGCTCGTGGGTTAAAATCTAACTATCACATGCCTCTTTATTCTTGAAAGGATCTTTTGCTGTCATTTTGAACATTTTCGAGGGCATGTATTCAGCAATGTGTGCACAATGACATGACTTCTCAATTCCTTAAAGGGACCCTCCCATCTTAAAAAAATTTTATGAATTGGCATGAAAGTGATGTCGCTCGGTTCAGAAAGAGCGAAAACGAATATCTACCCAAATTTCACCGAAAAATATTCACCGGTTTTCAAGATATTAGACTTTTACTTTTGTTTACTTTTTTGGGATCTCCGCTGTTTCTAGCGACTTTATTTTAGAAGTGCGGCGTTTGCGGCAGATGTTGCGCGCAAATAGCATATACCACCGCGTGCTACAAAACGTTTTAGTCAAACATTTAAAAGTCGTTAGATATCTGCGCTGACGTCACACATTCAGAGGGGTATTCCTAAGCATTAGCCCCTCTGAATCAAAATGCTGCAATTTTGAAATTCAATATTTCCGATTTAAGGCATTGCTCGATGTTGTGAGTGCCGAAACCGGTAATTGTGAGCCAGGGACCCCATTTTGGCTATCTCAACTCAAATCTAATGTTAAGGTGGGAGGGTCCCTTTAACAGTTATCACCTCGCACTGCAGTCGCCAACTTGGTCACTAAAGTGAGTGAGGGGTAGGAAAGACCGCGTTTGAGTAACTGACGTCATTTAAAAAATATGTGCTGTCGCAGCTCTAGTCCATCAGACATCAATCGTGGACACTGACGCAGATTCTACCCTACCCCTCAGTCATGGACACCATGATGTGCGGCTCCTAACTCCTCCCCCCGTAGCTTACTTGTCAGCAGCACCCCATCATATCTGTGCAGGCAGCGCTCCGTCCTTCTGGCGTGGTCTGTCGATCCCAGCACTCGCGGTGCCCTCGATTCCGCGTAATATGATACCCGGGCAGTGGGCACAGCGAGTCCCCAGTGTGAATGGAGACATCGGAGCCGGGAGCATGGAGACGGAGGGAGCGGGGAGGAGGGAGGGAAGGAGGGAGAGAGTGAGAGAGAGAGAGAGAGGGGGGAGAGAGAGAGGGAGACAGACAAACAGACAGACAGACGGACAGACGGACAGACAGACAGACAGACAGACAGACAGACAGACAGACAGACAGACAGACAGACAGAGACAGTGACATAAAGAGACAGACAGAGACAGAGACAGAGACAGAGACAGAGACAGAGACAGAGACAGAGGGAAAGAGAGAGAAAGAGAGAGAGAGAGGGGAGGGAGAGGAGGGAGACAAATACATACATAGTCAAACTCCTCATTCTGCTCGGTAGCTGAAAGCACCAGGATAGTTTCACGATGACTGAAAATTATTGTCATCAGGGTCAAATGAAACCTTCAAACTGAAAATGGTGCTCGTTGCCAAGCTATGACAGCTGTTATGTCAAGTGCAATAACAGTGACCGCCAAAGCTGAACTAGATAATCAGTGATTTCAGCTGGAACACCAAAGTGCTGTCAAAACTACTTCAATCAAAGCAAATGGTGGACCGATGTCGCAGATAAAGCAGATATTTATGCGATATAAATGGTTGCCAACAATTTTCGGCAGCTTAAACACATACCAATTATGCATAAGTATGCTTTTGAACATTATTTGTTGTTGCTGTTATTATTGCATGCGAGCGTCACAATGCAATATAAATGTTTCAGTCCTTACCTGGTAAAGGAGGAGTTGTTCACTTTATTGGTGTCTGCCATTGACAACACCATACAGCTACGATGCCAGAAATTTATGGTAACAATTGAAACTTTGACACATCAAATTCATTCAGCGTGCTGAATAATTGCAACGACAAAGCGTTTCATGTGGCCGATGCAAGTAGAATTATGCATATCATTAGAGTGAACTGTGGGTAACTGGTGGGCATGCGTTGTGCATATGCATGACGAGACCTCAACCTTTGATAAATACCAGGATCTGATAACAGCAAAACTGGCATTCCAGACTATTGTCAGTCCAGACAGGGTATTGATATAGGATTACCAAAATTATATTTTTCTTGCGTATTCTTTTCGCCAGACATATACAAAAGAAGGAGAGGTAAATTGTATCATAATGACTGTGCTCCAAAAATGTGCATTGGCCTATGCAAGATCTTTTTAAAACAAATGTCAAATGAGTCTAACTGTTTGCTCTTAGGGTAAGTTGTCATTGTGGTATGGTTGCGATTGCGATTGCGTTGATTGCATTGTCGCAAGGCCGCCACTACCTGCAATTTCATGCCATTACACAATGACAATCGAAAAGCAAGCTTTCAGACAAATTGCATGCGTGAGCGAATTCCGACTTTTTTATTTTGAGTGATATACCCCGACGATGAAAATCAAACAATACAAATGAGAAAAGGCAGATTTCATGTACCGACTGCACTCTGACGCACCATGTCAGGACCGACAAAATATGTTAGCATAATCCCGGTCATATTGCAGCTCGGAATCAACCTACTCCATCCCATTCGTGTTTCCTAATCGAGCCGGGACTCTTCGCGTGCGTACTTGCACTCCTGTTCCTAGATAGCGCTAGTGTCTGGCGCCTGAAGTTATGCTGTACCGCAGCACTCCATATGTGCTCGCGCTCCTGTTCATAGATGGCGCTAGTGGCTGGTGCCTGAAGTAATACTGCACCGCAGCACTCCATACAGCAGGCTCTGCCCATTCCGCGGTGTCTATTTGTTATGATCGACGTTTAACTCACCTTTCCATGCTTCTATCCTCAGGATACTGAAATCCTTCTCCTCCACGCCGCAACCCCCTCCGGGCTGGACAGGCAACTTTATCTCATGCGGGCTGCTCCCTTGGAGCGGCACCGCTGCTCCTGAGGGAGCGCACCCCGTAGCCGGGTGCAGTGAGTGCCTTGGGGCTGGGTGGCCTGTCCTCTGGACGGGCTCAGCCCCGGCGACTCACTAGGGTGCCTGCCCAGACCAATGTCTCCCCCTAAATCCTATCATCCTTCCGGCTCTGCAATGGTCTTGTCGACCGAAAGGGCCTAACCCAACAAAACAAACAAAACAAAAAAGACGTTTAACATGTGCCTCTTTTAGTTACGACAGACTGTCATACGCTTATTTGACGCCCCGATTCTCCCTTTTACAGGCGGCCAGGGCTTCTGTTCGCCATGAAGATGTCCCAGATAACCCAGCTGAGCGCGACCATCTCGCCGCTGCTCTCCACCACGGCGGACCCGGAGCTGGACGAGCCCAAGTGCGTCACCTGGCCAGCCGTACACCAGAACCTGTTCCAGGTGGCCAACCTGTTCTACCTGGCAGCGTTCGTGGTGCCGCACACCTTCCGCGGCAGTGCAGCGGCCATGCGCGCGCTGCTCTGTCTCAGTCAGGTGCTGCTGGCCTGCTGGGCGGGCGGGTACATCTGTGCACCTGACGCGCTCGGCTGGAGCTTGGCTCTTCTAGCCGCTAATCTGGTACACATCGGTCACGCGGGGTGGCTGGAGCGGCCCTCACCGGTGCCCGCACACCTGAAGGAGCTGCACCGGAAGCTGTTCGTGCCGCTGCGCGTAGATAACCGCGAGTTTGGGCAGCTGACGCGCGGTGCTGAGCACCACTCGCTGCCGGCGGCCCAAGCTTACGCCGTGGAGGCTGTCACGGCCACCACCGACCGGCTCTCCGTCCTGCTCACCGGAAAGTAAGTACG
This sequence comes from Amphibalanus amphitrite, assembly GCF_019059575.1. Taxonomy (NCBI): domain Eukaryota; kingdom Metazoa; phylum Arthropoda; class Thecostraca; order Balanomorpha; family Balanidae; genus Amphibalanus; species Amphibalanus amphitrite. The sequence continues at coordinate 59,422 of NW_024882682.1, read as the reverse complement.
GACTCTCACCTCACCACTAGCTAGCTTTCCCATAGTGCTTTCTACGAGTTGTATGTTGTTTCATTTAGATTGCACCTGCTTTCTTAGTAAAAAGAATGCTTACCGAAAACCTGTGTTCGAAGCAGCCAGTCCTGCAGTTTTAGCATTTTTAAATGCTATTGGAGGACAGGATTGAAGCAAAGCATATGACATACAAAAGTAATGTAATGACGTATGGGGTTTGTCAGTTTTCTAAATTTGCGTATAACTCATTAGGTACATGTTGATTTATTCAGCCTACTCTGATGACTTTGTATTTAATTTCCCGCCCGTGAATGTTTAACCAATAGCACGCCTGCACAAACAGCAGGAAGTTTGTTGTGGCTTTCGGAAATGAGCTTGATGAATGGAGCTCAGAGGCAGCACATATTTACACTCTCCAGTAGTTGATACAGCTATGTATCACGCGTCCAGCATTCAGCCTATTACAGCGTCCAATGATTTCCGTGCCCACACTAATACTGTTGCGTCAGGGCGGTGGGTGTGTAAAAAAACCCATTAGTGTCATGCGGGGCAGCTGATGTAGATAGCGCAGGTGTAGTTACCTACCACCTACCTTGGTTGTTTTCTCTTTTGGCGGAAACACGCGGTCTCGACTTCCCCTCCTCGCTCGCCCAGGTGTCTGCGTCTGCCGATTCCTTCTTGCGTAGCTGAAAGACGCCCCGAGCGGAGGGGAAGGAGACTTGGGAAGGAACGGGGTGACGGTGGGGCGGTGGGTGGGTCTGTTAGGATCCTAGTTTTACTCTCGCTGATGCACGTTGGTGTGGAACTCGTTCGGCGTAGGAAGACTATGGTGGTGATGTTTGCCAGCGTTGCCTTTCTTTCACGGATTTGTTTTCTTGTTGGATTTTGCTGCTCACATATCGATTCACACATCACTCGCACTCAAGACTGAACAGTGAACATTCAACTCGACTAATGTGCCCCGCGCCCTTGCCGACGGCTCGCCGGCGGGCACCCGACTCCGTCTCCCGGCCGGCCCGGGCGCGGCGCCGCGGCGCGGCCGTCCCGGTTACCTGACCCGGCCGGCCAAAGGTCGGACCGGCTCCGTCCGCCGCTACCAGCCCGCGGCGGGCCCGGGGAGGGGTACTACACTACATTCTTCCATTGTCGTGGTAACATGCTTGGTGAGGGCAAACATTGGCATGATTTCTTTCCCATTAATATTTAAGTATTGCCTGATTATCTCGTCTAGCGCTGCCATCTGTCGAATGTTGTTCTCCCTAGTTGTTCTTCCTAGGGGTCGCCGCAGTCTGCCCCGCCGCAGTCTGCCCCGACACTAATGTTCCGTGATTGTCGCCGGCTCTAATACGGTCCCATTAGTGTCATGCGGGGCAGCTGATGTAGATAGCGCAGGTGTAGTTACCTACCACCTACCTTGGTTGTTTTCTCTTTTGGCGGAAACACGGTCTCGACTTCCCCTCCTCGCTCGCCCAGGTGTCTGCGTCTGCCGATTCCTTCTTGCGTAGCTGAAAGACGCCAAAGGACCGCCAAAAGGATGTACTCGGGCGTGGGATGACGTCACCGATGACGCAGCGCTGCGTGCTCAGCTGGACTATGTTGCAGGCCGCTTGAATGGTGACGACCCAGCCCGCGGCACGTGGTGCGTTGAGGGTGACGCCATGGCTGTTTGGACGGACGCCAGCTCCCTGGTCACCGGAGTCGTGCTGGAGTCAGCGGACGGTGACGTCATCGAGGACGCGTGCTGGCTAAGACATAATGAGGCCACGCACATCAACATGGCCGAGCTGGACGCCGCCAACCGAGGCGTCAACCTGGCTGTCGCCTGGGGAGCGCGGACAATCGATCTCCGCACCGACTCGGCCACTGTTCATCGCTGGCTTGATGACGCCATCAGCGGCCGCGCGCGCCTCAGAACAAAGGCGCACGGGGAGCTGATGATTCGGCGACGTGTGGGGATCATCCGTCAGCTGGTCGGTGAGCTGCGGCTACGACTGTCGGTGACGCTCGTGCGGTCGGCTGAGAACCGAGCTGACGCACTGACCATGTATGCTATATTGAATCGCCGTTAGCGATCACGTGAGTGAGTAAGGTGCAAGTGGTAATCACCACCGGCGTGTTATGGGACGCGGCGAGGAACGGGCGAGACAAAATGGCGCCCGGCGCCGGGGGGGGGGGGGTAATCTCCCCATGCACGCGGTGAAAGCCGTCGACAGACCTAGTTAGGTAGCAGGGAATGTCCAGTAACATACCTGCAGTTTTGTGCGCTGGCGAGGGGCCATCGCGACCACAGTAGGATCCTAGTTTTACTCTCGCTGATGCACGTTGGTGTGGAACTCGTTCGGCGTAGGAGACTATGGTGGTGATGTTTGCCAGCGTTGCCTTTCTTTCACGGATTTGTTTTCTTGTTGGATTTTGCTGCTCACATATCGATTCACACATCACTCGCACTCAAGACTGAACAGTGAACATTCAACTCGACTAATGTGCCCCGCGCCCTTGCCGACGGCTCGCCGGCGGGCACCCGACTCCGTCTCCCGGCCGGCCCGGGCGCGGCGCCGCGGCGCGGCCGTCCCGGTTACCTGACCCGGCCGGCCAAAGGTCGGACCGGCTCCGTCCGCCGCTACCAGCCCGCGGCGGGCCCGGGGAGGGGTACTACACTACATTCTTCCATTGTCGTGGTAACATGCTTGGTGAGGGCAAACATTGGCATGATTTCTTTCCCATTAATATTTAAGTATTGCCTGATTATCTCGTCTAGCGCTGCCATCTGTCGAATGTTGTTCTCCCTAGTTGTTCTTCCTAGGGGTCGCCGCAGTCTGCCCCGCCGCAGTCTGCCCCGACACTAATGTTCCGTGATTGTCGCCGGCTCTAATACGGTCCCATTCCTGAATAGTGAATGCCGTCAGCGAAGTGTGCCGGGGCAAATTGAACCCCATTGATGGTTGGTGGGCTGTTTGGAAGAAAGCGATCAATAGAGACGCTCAAAGGTCAGTGAAAGGTTAGGGCCTACAAGCACGGACATCCAAACACGGCCAGCACATCTTCACTATCGATTTCTGACCCGAGTTCTCGAACACTCGCGTACATCCGGCGGTCGGTGCGGCCATTAGCCGGGTTGGGAGGACGCTCGATGGATCGACCACGCTGCGCTCATAACCCGGCGACAAATGCCGCCCTCCCGACCAGCCGTTTATTGGAATCAGATAAGGAAACGGCAGCCGGGGGAGTGGACCCACCTGTCCCTCGGTAATGGAGCGCTAATGAAATATGGATGGTAACGGGAGGGTATGGCCGAACTCTCCGAAGGACGGTGGGCGCAGTGGGAAACAGGCAGTGAGCTTACTGCGCACTTCCGCAGCGGTGATGTAATGCAAATGAATGGCTAGCACGCCTGTTGCCTGCTGAGCAAATGGATTATGGTCAGCAAGGGTAAATGCGTCTGCAAATGGGTTCATGGGCATTTTCGTGGTGATAAAGATGAAAAGGCGAAAAACGAGGAACAAAAGCTACATTGGTCTCACTTCCTCCATCCCTCTCTCTGTCTATTCCTCCCTTTCTTCCTTCCCTCTCTCCCTCCCTCTCCCTCCCTCTCTCTCTCTCTCTCTCTCTCTCTCTCTCTCTCTCTCTCTCTCTCTCTCTCTCTCTCTCTCTCTCTCTCTCTCTCTCTCTCTCTCTCTCTTTCTTTCTCTCTTCCTCTCTCACGCGCCCCATGAGTGTATATGCGATACATATTTGTAGTGTGTAGGTAATGTCTATTCCCATGTTCTTTTTCAGGCTGGAGGTGCTCTGTGACGGCATTCACCTACATTACGTCATTCCAAACCAGTTTATCGACTCTCCGGAGTGGGAGTCGGAGCGGGCTTTCCGGGATCGTCCGAACGAGTCGGGTCCGGGTCCGGGCGTGATCTCCAGCGTCAGTCCCCGGCTGGATCCGGACGACGTCTATCAGGTCAGTCAGCGTCACTTAACCCTCGCCCGTAAACGGTGTTTTGCCACCTTCGCCCATGCAGGGGCGAAGTTGGTGCGACCCCCCCCCCCCTGGCGTTTGAAAACGGAGCGTCGTAGAGCTTAGCGGAAAAGACCAACGGATTGCTCTCAACGAGATCTCGCGATTGGTGGTATATTTTTTGGTCCTAGTTCAACATTTGACCTACTTATGACCGGTCAAAGGTCAAATTTAGGAAAAAATCTAACTTTTTTCAGATTTCCGCGCCGATTGCGGCAAAACGGTAAGAGATGTCGACTTGAAACCTTCACTATCGTGATCCTTGATCAATTCTCTATCGTATGGTGTGTATTTCGATGTCATAACTCTAAACATGATGCGTTGGGAGCATCGGAAGTCTGCAAGGTCATTTGTGCATTGGGTCACGTCAGGCGTGTGACGTCACTGACCTGACCCTGACCCAAAATGAACTACAAGAAACAACCGACGATGCCTGAAATGGATAGCAAATTCGAATTCAGGGCATTAAAATACCCCGAATAGGCATACAAGTGCAAGAAGTCATTACAGGTCAACCGAGGTCACTGACCTTACCTTGACCTTGAGTAACCTTCAAAATGTCAACGGACATTGTGCCAATGTCAAATCACCCAGTTGTGATTCTAAAACAATCCATCAGTGTGTCAGGTCAGTCGGCATTTATACCAATGTGAACCAATCTCCAATTTAGCGTAAATCTGGTCGGAGGTTGTTCCCTTTATGACGTCATAACTCCGTGACCTGACATGACCTTGACAAAAAAATACCAAAAGTTGCGCAAAGGATGCCCCAAAGGGTACTGAAAATTTGAGCAGGCTATCTGAAACGGTTCGGCGTGTAGCTAAGAAAAACCTCAGGGGGGCTGCACCCCCCCCCCCCCCCCGACATGGGCGAGGGTTAAATCGCGCAGTGCCTAATGACTGAGAGACCTCTAACTAGAAACATTCGTCGTATTTAGCTTTTTTGTGCATTGTGTTATCTATTGAAACAATGGAATATAACTAATGATGACTATCGTCTGTCGACTATAGTCAGCATTCCATCATGATGGAATGCTGACTATACTTCAAATTCATCAGGGTAAGCGATAGCGAGCAATATGCTTATGCTCTTTGCCTTGCGCGATGGCTGTAGGCAACCGCAGCCTCAGCCAACCGACAATCCTAGGACCTTTTTTGCAATAGGCTGCAACTGTGCCGTATATGCTGCTTTTTATTTGTGTCTAGCGCCACTATCTATAAATACCTACAACTCTTTTTCTTCTGATTACTGACAACAATACGGGTGTATGATTGGAGTTATTACAATGCAGAGGGCTGCCGTCGTTGATATACGCTCGAATTTACTAGCCACTTATGTTGTTGCAGGTGTCCATTGTTGCTGTGGAGGACTCCACATATCTGACGTGGAGTTCCAGTGTTCTCACGCCCATATTGCGAAACAGTAGTTTCCTCAATGCTGTGATACATAACCTTGTAGGTGAGTAAGCTTCGAGCAGGTGTTCACCACTTGTGTATGGATTTACTCTTAAGAACGAGTGCTGTTGAGGTGATAGCCTGTCTCTGTCGCCGTTCAAGCGTAGCTTTCGGTGTGTCACTTCTTCTCACTGTATACCTACACCGGATTATCTTGCGTGTTGTGGTGTGCTCCTGTCCCTTCCAACATCTACACCATGTTCCATCATGCGCTTCTGCATCTGACCCGGTGCCCGACCGGTCATGTGTTTACCTATCTGACTCGATGCCCTGACCGGCCAGGTAAGGACATCTCTCAGAAGCTGTACCGGGTGGCCGAGGGTCTGGGCGGCAGTCGCCATTGGGACAGTCTGAACGCTGGCCGCCGGTGCAGCGGACCGTTCTCTCCCATCCAGCTGCGTTCCAACAGTGTGGATAGGGTACACACGGGCACCAAAGGACTGATGAGGAGCCAGGTGTGGCTCGGCAACCACAGCCGACGGGGGTCGCACGCAGCCGCCGGCGCCGACGCGCTAGGTGAGAGACTTGTGGTCGTATCTGGCTGTGTGTCTCGTAGCCGGCCTGTCAGTCAGCCGGTCAGCTATGCATATGCCGGCTGCCTCATAGCTATTTGATAGCCAGCTGACAGGCTGCCTACCGTAAAGCTGGCTGGTTGTCTGGCTACCTGGTCGGTCTGTTGGCTGAGTAGCTAGCCCCTGGCTAGCTGGCTGGCTGGTTGCCTATAACTGGCTGGCTGGCAGGCTGGCTGGCTTTTGGGGTTAGTTCCCAGAGCATGAAGACAAATGGAACCTCTGTGGTAGTAGCTCAGCATGTCATGGTCGTATGTTCAGCCAACCTAAATATGTCCGTGAGGGCTTTGCAATGTGAGAGAAACTCCCGACCTTGGCCTTTGTCAAAATTGGTATTTATGGCAGGGCTGTGTTGCAATTTCCCGCTTCGCTATTCCCAAAGTTGTTTGAATTTTTCACCTTTCCTTCACTTTTCATGGTATGTACCATGCACGTAACTAGAGCGCCTTTCAGATTTCTAAGAAATGTTTCTTTTCTATACAGCTGAGGCTAAACCTTTGTCAGCCGCTCAATATATCGCGAGGAGAGACAGCCGAGACATCCTATCAGGCCTCACTGATCTAATCTATGAACACGCCAGTCCGGACGGATATATGTGAATGGAATGGCCGCAGCCGGCCGCCCCCATCCCCAGTCTATGGCGTCGTCGTAAACAAAGCCTGGTGACGTCACAAACAAATACTGGTGACGTCACAAACAGTGATCCAGTGACGTCACACCCAGAGACAGCTCCAACGACTCCAATCGCTCGTCTCTGTAAATATTTGCCCGCTGAATTTGCCGCGCCCCGCCCGCAGGCGTCCAATTGGACCTCCCAGGCCCCAGCTCGTATCAACGCTGAGCGACCCGGTTAGCGTCGGCTAGCTGACATTGCGGCGGACCAATTAAAGGCTTTGGGGACTATCGGCTACCAACGGGATTTTACTGGGACTGGGCAGCCCAGACCGGACCAAATTCAGAACATACTAAAGTTATGTAATGGCGCATCGAAATAAACTCCCCCTGTCGTTAGGTGCGTTGATAGGACATTCATTTTCATGTTTCTGTTGATAGGCAAATTACTTGTCAGCGGACCAGAAACTTTTTTTGTAACAAATGTTAGTGCGGTACATAAATACCCTGCATGAATATCAAAGCTTCTTTTCATGAGGCTTTGACTCGGGTCAGAGTATTTTGATATTTTATGGAATATTTACATTACACTTACCTATATGTAGATGCACTGTTGACAACAGAGCCGCTGTTTCCTGTCCGTGTCCACCCCTACTCGTCTGCTGGTCCCGACTCGTTGGCCGGCTTGTCGAACCTCTGCTCTGTTTCTCTCTCACTCTCTCCACTCTGTTTGCACACTTGCAGTGAACCCAGCACACCGTCGTCTCTACCATTTCCACTGAGCTCGGGACAGTCGACAGGACCTGACGCCAGGTAACCGCCGGTCCGGCCACCGCCTCTGACACGGCCCGTGCCGTCCCGTGTCGTTCCGTCCGTGCCGTGCCGTGTAGTTCTGTCCCAAGCCCCGATGTTCTTTGATGTCGCGTGGTGTGTCGCTCAAAATGTCGACGTTGTTCGTCGCTTTCCAGAAAGGTCGTTACGGCGTGTTGTCATTCGATGTTCTGCATGAGCCAAACTAACGTCAACATGGCTTCAAAGTGGGAACATGTTTGTGGATGGGCGATTACTATAGGTCCCGCGACCCACGCCTTGCATGTAGAATTCACTCACCAGCCTGTCCCCACCAACCCTCGACTACTCTGAATCGGTGTGTGTCTTTTCTGTCCGCAATTTTTACCGTTTGGACTCAGGCACAGATAACAGTAGTACTACTGTTATCTGTGACTCAGGTCTTTACGTTTGTACACTCACAAATGTTTGCGGTGTTAAATGTCGCCGATCTATCACGCCAAGGAGCGCGTGTTTTTTGCCCAGCTGTTGTATTGATTCCTTTTTCCCAGCACCCTGTGCTGAAGTAGACGGCACATTGAGTAGTGACAGCATCCCGTTGTTATTTGTGACTGCTCTGGCTGTGCCCGGATCGACGGTTCCCTGAAAAGGTCCTGGCGGCTCCTGAGACTGCATTGTAACTAGCCAAGCTTAGCTAGATTACGTGGTTCAATAATATTTTCACTGCCTCGGGGACGTGGTTCCGTATCAACAACTAAAAGCGATACTGCAGCTCCATGGTTTCATATATCCGTGGTCCTCTGGTCCCTAACTCCCCCTGGTTCCGCGGTTCCATGGTTGCATGGTTTCGTGGTCCGTGGCTCGCCGCTGTGACAGGCGGTGTCAGCTCGGCGGCTTTAATATCCGGGAGAGTCGGAAGCGAGCCTTCAGCGGAGACAGCCGTCACCACCGGTCGCGGCATGAACTCGTTACGGAAGACGGATGGCCGACAAGTTTCACCCACTGCATGATTTTTGCAAAATTCCTGTACAGGAAGATGAATCACGTTTTCACCTCGAGATTTGCAATGATGCTAAGAGCACACGTCTTTTGAGCTGCAGCTCTGCTGCATGCTGCTTGTATATGCGCGGCGTTCAGTATTAGATGGAGATGGGACCCAATACAGAATCTATATTACTATTTGAGGAGGGTGCGTCTGTCCGTTACCGAGGTCCCGACTTGGTCGTGCTTTGCGTGGACTACAGGCCAGACCGTTGCACCTAGCCCGGTGAAATTTGCACAACTTATAGATCAAGGATGCGCGACGTGCCTTTGAGGGGTCTCAGCTCGATCGGATTGATAGGGAGCGCGTGGCGCGTGCTCAAAAAGTGCAAATTCGCGTCATAGACTTTACATGTATAAATCGGCGTGCGAAATCGGGCGAAAACAGCCAAATTTGCCCGACACGGGTCCGGTTCCGGCGCAATATCTTGGTGACCAGGGTTCCGACCGGCACGGGGAAAACAGCATCGTGTAGATAATTGAGTGGGCAATTGAATGGTGTGCGATACAGAGGATAGCACGCGCCACGTGCACCGGGGAGGGCACTTTTGTTGAAAATTGCGGTTTTTGGCGGATTTTGGAATTGATTTTATTTTTAGGTGACCGTTAAACAGAGCGAGTTGGAACAACGCCTGTTGGCAAGAGAAATGGGGTTCCGGACAAAAAGTCAAATGATAAAAGGTAAAAGGATGATTAGTCAACAGACATTACGTCAAAAGCAAGAAGTCAAAAATCTTAAAAGTCAACAGGTAAAAGGTCAACAAAGAGGAAGGTCAAAAGGCAAAAAGTCAAAAAGGATAAAACGTCAAAAGATAAAAAGTGAAATTTCCAAAAAGTCAATGAACAAAAAGTCAACTAGCATAGAAGTCAAAAGACAAAAAGTCGAATGGACATAAGGTCAAAAGACAAAAAGTAAAAACGGCAAAAAGTCAAATTGCCAAAAAGTAAAAAGGACAAAAGTCGAAAGACAAAAAGTGAACAGGTCATAAAGTCAAAATCCAAAAAACCAAAAGGACAGAAAGTCAAAAGGACAAAAAGTCAAAAAGACATATAGTCAAAGTCCAAGAAGTCAAAAGGAAAAAAATCAAAGGGACAAAAAGTCAAAAGGACAAAAAGTAAAGAGGACAAAGGTCAAAAGACGAAAGGTCAACAGGACATAAAGTCAAATTACGAAAAATCCAAAGGAAAAAAAGCCAAAATCCAAAAACTCAAAAGGACAAGTCAAAGAGACAAAGTCAATGACACCTGGATCATCAGTCATTACATACATGAGATAATATTTACAAACAGCTGTACACAATTAAGCAGGATGCTGCACAATATAACCTGCATCATTGGACATTGAAGCGAGACTGCCTCCATTGCGCGACTGATGGGGATTCCCATGGCCCGCAACCGCGACTCAGCTGGTCACACGGGCATGCTTGGCTGAAATCTGACACTTACGTGCTAGGTGGGAGCTCGCTCGCATCGTAAGGTTGTCATGAGGCAGCGGTATATGATCCTTCGAGACAACTGGCTGTCCCAGGCGCAGTTTACTGGAATTATTTCAACAAATATAGTAACCCGGAATGTTATCGTTGACTTTTCATCCGGGAATCAGAGAAATGTACCGCCTACCATATAAAAATTGTGAAAAGCTGATTGATCCAAATCAAGGTGGTACGAATCACGGGAGAAAATGGTGTTTGTCAATTTTGTGCCACTTTGTTTATCAAAATGGTTTTGCTCCATAATCTGATATCTTTGGCAGTTAAAAATGGCACCGTTGGAAAGAGCATTCAATTCTGTCCAAGGTTCAGTCTTCATTTTTACATTATAAGCAACAGTATTCTTAAAAAATGTAAATGTTCCAAACCATTACATTGTCATTTTTAACGAAACTAGATGGCATGTTTTGCGCTATAACTGTGCGTTTTGATAGATGCGTTTGAGGGGGCATTAGTTTGGGTGTGGGAACTTTTGATTTTTATTTGTCTTATTTTGTCGGAGTTGGATATTTGTTTGTACGGCATGGTATGCTGGTGCTGGTTGCGGGTTGTTAGAGCCTTTCTCATGGTTTGCCTTTATCGAACTCAAACCCACCCTACCCTACCCTAACCTAACCATACCCTACCTTACTAATAACACATAGTTACCCTTCTCATACTCGATTAAAGTAACGTACCAAGTTTGAGCGCAATTGGCCCAGCCGTTCTTGAGATATCAAACTGGCCCACTGCACGTGCGCACGCGCTAGCTGAGACTCCAGATGACTTGTGCCAGCCACCTTTCTAAATTGTCCCCAACAGTGAACAAAATTTGAGCGAAATCGGCCCAGCCGTTCTTGAGATGTAGAAGCGGACCCCTCACGTGCGCACGTGCAATCGATCCACCCTACCTGTCAGAAATGACGATGCATCGCCAGGTTATTGTCCCCTCCACCCACAGTCCAAGTTTCAGCGCAATCGGCCCAGTAGTAGCTGAGTTATTCCTAGTACAATAATGTGCTGTTTACTGGTAGGCGCTTATTTTCAGTGTTTGGAATTCCCCTTTGCGGGCGGTGCATTGCAGCCCATGCTTTGAAAGCTATTAACAAAATTTGAATGGCCTGCCGGCCATAAGCCATCGATCGGATTTTGTCGAAAAATACCTGTAACGTTAACGAAACACGGTCGTATGTTTGAGTCATTTTCACCAAAGTTTATTGACTTTTCGATAATATTTTGGGTGGATATTGGTCAGAAAAGAATGCTCTTTCCGAATATGTAGGTTTCATAGCGATTGATTAACGTTTTCAATACGTTTCGATGTTGTAAAGGACATCGCGCTCCGCGCGAAATAAATTTTCCAATTAATGTTTCATTATTAAGGAAATGGTACGGATCATCGCTTTTTATCTGCTATCCTCTGATTACACGTATATTTGCCTGCAAAATGGCACCACACCGATTTCATTCCGTTAAGCCGTTTTCCAGCGGCATCGATTTTCCCGTCACAATGCACGAAATCGGTCATTTTTTCACAACCGGGGATGCTGTCTTGCACGTGGCGCGTGCTACACTATGAAACCATATCAATACGCTAGGCCCATCTCTCCTCTATCCATTGGTGGCAACCGCTTTTCGCTGCGTCCACCCATTGCCGAGATATCAAGCCGGAAAGCGAGCCGTGTCGGCCCGATTTTCGGCCGACCGCCGCTCTCGCCGACACCATGCTCTCCCTATGAGAGCGCCCTTTTGCACGTGACGACGGCGCACCCCTGGTCCGATCACGCCCAAATTTTAATACAAAGGCCGCCCACGCCCACAGATTGGGCATGCCAAATTTCACGTCGATACGCGGCGCCTTTCAGGCGCAATAAGACACATAAGGCATGACGGATTACGCACGGACAACTTATAAATCATAGGCACCTCGATGGGATGTATCTTTTTTTGTTTTGGCCGTCAAAAAGCAATCGAACAAAATGGATACCAACCAAATCGACACAGACCAACCCAATACCCACGGGTCAAAAATAACCCTCTTTCGCGTTGCGGAGCACGCGGGTAACCCTAGTGGCATTCTATTTTATCTATCTGCGCTGCGCTGAAATTCAATTTCACCATGGCTGAAACATAAAATGAAACAGAGTTATCAGCGCCGAAACTATTCCAACCGCATTCAGAAACCGCTGATTCTATTCCTTTACCGCTGACTAAATTTCAGACGACTGTCAACACTTTTATATCATTTTATGACAATCAGCTATTTGAACAGTGAATAGCTCAATTTATCGTTGATGGTGGCAATCGGCCTTCAACGCTGCCGAATAGTCGGCACAACTGGCTGCCGCATTGAAGTTTCCCAAATTGATGAGGAGCGGCATTTTGCATGTAACTCGGCAGGCGATCGACAGCGCCAGGGCCGGCTCAATGCCCACTCAGGCCGGCGCGCACTGTGCCGCCGCCGTTCAATATTGACGCGGAGGGAGGTGGAGAGCGTCAGTGCCGTCCCTGGCCGCCCGTTCGTTAGCTGCACTGGCAGACATACGGGGTCTGCCACCGGTGCCAACCGCCTCGGTGCCATTAAGATGCCGGTGCTCCACGCAGCAATGCCACCGACGCCCATCGCGCCGGCCGGCCGTGCTCCTACACGGGATTCCATGCATACGCAGCGGCAGTGCGTGACGGTTGTATTTATGGGGCAGGGTACACGAACGACAGGGACACGGCAACAGTCTACAGGTGACGCGGTGCATTACTCGGGCACATAATGGGTGTACTGCATGTCATGGACTACCGGCTATGATAAATAACGATTGTTGGTGCTGTGTGTGACACCGAGTATCACTTGTTGGAATAGGTGAGCAATGAATTTCCACATGACGGCTGCTATTTTTGTCCATTTGAAAGACATTTTACGAAAAAGGTAAGGTATAAAAAGCGTTAGGTGTTTAATCCTCAAAACACCTAAAAAAACACCTATCCGTGCTTCTATCCTCAGGATACTGAAATCCTTCTCCTCCACGCCACAACCCCCTCCGGGCTGGACAGGCAACTTTATCTCATGCGGGCTGCTCCCTTGGAGCGGCACCGCTGCTCCCGAGGGAGCGCACTCCGTAGCCGGGTGCAGTGAGTGCCTTGGGGCTGGGTGGCCTGTCCTCTGGACGGGCTCAGCCCCGGCGACTCACTAGGGTGCCTGCCCAGACCAATGTCTCCCCCTAATTCCTATCATCCTTCCGGCTCTGCAATGGTTTTGTCGACCGAAAGGGCCTAACCCAACAAAACAAACAAAAAATAATCCTCAAAATACAATACAATGCCTTTCATTCCGATGTCCTTGCGCCTAGAGCAGCTTGCCCTCTCCAAAAACAATTCTATTTTTAATCTGGCCTTTAGGTTTGGCTGTTCAGGACTTTTCATTTTCGTCCTCCACCTAAAGATGATTTTTTACCAATGATCTTGTGGTGTCGACCACTTATCGGACCAGTGTCATCGGCCCGTGGGGCGACTCCCGGTCCCCCTGTGGACCGTTATTCTCAGTTCCTAGCTGACTCACAGTTCCAGGTCGTTGGCTCCATGGCACGGCCCGGCGCGGCGTGCAATGTCTAGCTGTGGACCCATCGCGTGCTCCTGAGGTCCTCGTTGGCTGGGCCGGTGCCATCAGGCGCCATTAAGTATTCAACTGGGCGTGTTGCGGCCACTGCTTCGTGCCTATCCCCTTACAGGAGCCAGGCACGGCCGATGTGGGACACTGTGAGTCACCAATCCGCCCCTATCCTCCCAGTATATAGAGCCAGGCACGACCCATATAAAGACAATTTTAGCCACCACTTTATACCAATTACCCATCCCTTACAGGAGCTGCAGGCACGATCCGTGTATGACCGAATGTCATTTTTCATACGAATTACCCATCCCTCATCTTTTCAGTGGAGCCAGACACGACCCATGTTGGGCCAGCATCATCCACCGCACCCCAGGAGCCGTGCCTTACATTACCATCTACCACGCGCGGACCGTGTATGACTGACTGACTAGAATCAGCTATATCATCCGAGGAGTCCATCATTGTCCATGTACCTTGGGAAAATGTTAGCCATCGCTTCGTCCCCAACCCCTCAGGAGAGCCCGAGATGATCCATATAAGGTTAATGTTAGCCACCGCTCCGTCACTATCCCCGCAATAGAGCCAAGCACAGTCCATTTAAGGCCAATGTCAGCTGCCAGTGCCGCTCGAGGAGCCATCCATGCTATCAGACACGCACGGCTCGTATAGGACTGACTGACTAGAATCAGCCATCATCCGAGGAGCCGCCCAATGACACAAGCTCCACACAAGGTGGCACTGACTCGGCACGATTCATGAAATGTTCGGGAGTCTGCTTAGTTGATTGATCTGAGATGAACAATATAATCTTCTATTCATCGTTTGAGGCTGTGTAACATCGGAATTACCAGGAGGCAATTAGTGAAATATAATCTTTGGTTCATGCTGCATTGTAAAAACAGCCTGAACAAAACTACATGAGCTCTTAGCTGACTGCAATGTCATTCATCATTTAGCACATCAATGCCTGAAAAGTCTAAAATAAAGATTTGGGCATCCTCAAGAAACTTTCTAAGCGATTCAAAACGTAGCGGAAAGTTTTTGAAGACTCATGCTCATTTTTTCTCACCAAAGTGCGCGTATGGCTCTTACCTATCAACGTCATCCTGCACCTGATGTAACGTCCGGCGATCACCCATCAATTCTTGGTCATTGGAATGAGCAGTTGTAGCGTAAAATGCCGACTATCCGATTATTTACTAAGCATTAGAAACACTCTGCACACGCATGTTGCACACCTACTACCTTTGGTTATATAGCGTTTAATTTGTGAGGGGGTATGGGCGGTATGGGGCATGAGGAGGAGTAGGAGCCTTCTTGTAATGGGGCACAAAGCCTGTCGGAGGGGAGACAATAGAAAATCGCAATCGTGAGGCGTAGCCGAACAATACAGGTTCACTAATGCTGATGATGGATGCACTTTATTATGAATAAAGAGTGATTGTGCTTTACATACCTACTACGATAGCCTGGGCACTGTAATAACTAGCTGCCCTTTGTCCGTGAGCTCCTAGTCGCAATGCTATCCGAAAGAAACGCTTGATGTGATACTGCGCCGCATGACACAGTCAGACTGACAATATCGTCGCTAGATGTCGCTAGCGGTATACGCCTGTAAGTATGCTGTACCGCATGACCAGGGCAGTAGTTGAAGACACATTGGACGCTCTAGAAGGACCTGGAACGGATCAGGAAACACTAACCTGACATCCGACGTGTGTCACACCGTTCCGTGCTTCTATCCTCAGGATACTGAAATCCTTCTCCTCCACGCCGCAACCCCCCTCCGGGCTGGACAGGCAACTTTATCTCATGCGGGCTGCTCCCTTGGAGCGGCACCGCTGCTCCCGAGGTAGCGCACCCCGTAGCCGGGTGCAGTGAGTACCTTGGGGCTGGCCGGCCTGTCCTTCGGGATGGGCTTAGCCCCGGTGACTCACTAGGGTGCCTGCCCAGACCAATGTCTCCCCCTAATTCCTATCATCCTTCCGGCTCTGAAATGGTCTAATTGGACCGAAAGGGCCTGACCCAACAAAACAAAACAAAAACGACGTGTGTCAACAATGTTGAGTCATAAGCACGACAAATTTGCATACCTTTTATCGAAGTGCAGCGCTGATAGAAAAGTGTGGTGAAAGTGTTTCGCTACTAACCGTTGCTGAGCTGCCCAGGCGGCCAATGGCAGTCGTTATTAACCCGTGATTCTCTCAGAGACTGGCGATGTGGCGTTTTGAAAAGCTTTTAATATGCACGTCTTGCACAAAATGCATGAGAGGAATAAATTTGTTACCTTGCAGTGTGACAGAATGATCGCTTTCAAAGGAGATGAATTGTTCAACAATAATAACGATTACGAGTCGTCTTGATGTTTCTTATTTTCACATCTCGTAACGCAATCTCTGAAACCATTCTCGTCTGACGTCACCCTCTGTGTCGTTGCAGCCGGCTCTCTAAGCCACATGAGAGAGCACCGCACCACTCACGGACGTCCTGAGCTGGGCACGGGCGATCGCAGCCACCCGGCGGCCACTGCCGGATTCAGAAGTATCTCTCTCACTCCCGAGATGGCAGCACGGACACACCGACTGGTCCGCCCCGCCGACCGCATCGGCAGCTCGCCGCTCGCCGAGAGAAACCGGGATCTGAACGACATACAGCTCACTGTCAAGTGAAATGCTTCTCACGCTCGAGTGAGCACTTTCCATGGGAGGGCTTGGAGCGCGCTCGGTCGTATCGTCATCACTCAGCCGCCTGTCGTCGAGATGAGCGCCCACGAGTGACGGTGACACCGCCGCCGGCGACCCAAGACGGCCGACAGGGCAACTTCCCACCACTTCCTGACTAATAGCAGCAGGCGTGTCAAACTGCGTCATGCTGCTGCTGATGCATAGGAGCTGGACACGCAATTGCATCCACCGCCAGCGCATAACACCGACTTTACGACACCATAAGAGTCGCATCTTACCGTACCAGAGAAAAAGAATCCTTAGCAGTTATCAGAGTATGTCATGCAGCCGCACTGCAAAGAGGATCGGGCGCCAAAGGCAATGGGTGACGCCGATTGCATTAATTTCCTAACTTTTGTATGCTACTCGGTCATCGGTTATTTGTAAGATGTATCGGCGAACTTGCATCGTTCAACATGGCTTACCTACCACATGAATTATGTTTGAAAATCATCTATCAGTCTGCTATTGATATTGCTTGATAGACACGAACATACCCTACCAATACATTTTACACCTTGTATGTATAAAATGGTTTTCAGTTTAGTCAGTAACTCGTTTCTGAATGCTGAACTACATGAAGCATTACACATGCATTGTATCGCGTCGAAGTGATGCAACCGTAAAATAATGCGTCGCACGGACTGGCAATACGTCGAAAGCTTGCTTTTGACAAGGATCGGTGATGTTTTGTACCATAAAGAAGTGTAACTGAACTTTATAGGATCGTTGGTTCGATCATTTTCTTTCCACTGATGTATTAAGTGACGCTTTTGTGTTTTGTTCATCCATATTTATTTATTGTTTGATGGATATGTTTGCAGTTTGACCATTGAAGAAAGTTATGCTTGAAAATGGACAGATGCAGTATCTCTAGATTTGCTTACAATTGGAGAAAATGGACAGCTATTTTGCATCACTTTTTATTCTTAGACAGCACGAAATATTAAGCTAAACATGTTTCAAATGTACACACATTGTAAATAGCGCAATTAAAATGAATGCTGATGCTCGGAGACACCTGTCATAGACGTCATTAAGATGCGACTGAATTGATCGAAATGTCTGCGAGACTGGAAACAAACAAACATAGCGCAACCCCATATGTAATTGTACTTAAATGGACGAGTGTTCATATGTGAACTGGTGTGCGTTGTATCTTTTTATTGGAATGGGGCCTACTGTGTGTTTTATTTGGGTATTTTTTAGTCAGCAAACGATATTCAACATAAAATCATAACTTTACATTTAAAAGGAAATTCCTGCATTCAAAAATAGATGCATTGTCTTATGGTAATAATTGCATAAAAATAATTATCACGGAAGCAAAGGAAATTCGTTTTTTAATAGGAATAGTTAACTGCCTTGAGATAAACGAGTCTGACTCATAATAGTTAACCCACGCCCTGATGGGGGCCATTTTGGCCCCCTGTGGTTTTTCTTAAATAACGAGGAAAACGGCGACGCTGCGCCGCCAAATTTTCAGTACCTTTCCGGGCATCAATTTGACACCTTCACAATTTTCAAGTCACAGGTCACCTTGGGTCAGGAGTTATTGAGGTCGAACTGAGGTCATGTTCGAGTAAAAATGAGCAAAAAACATGACATCTTGAAACGCTCACCAATACAGTTAAAAAACAATTTTAAAGTTACTACTAAGGTACTTATTAATTATTATTGTAATTAATGGCACTGGGCGTTTCCAGATTCAAGATTGTCCAATGAAAAAGCCAGAAAATCCTTAATAATAAAAGCTGGAGCATATGTATAAATTATTTACTTCGTTTTTATTTTACACTACGTCAAAATACTTGTGATATCTGCCATTTGCGCATACATATCAAAATATTGCTACACTTGTTGCGTTGATGATGGCATTAGATATGCAGGCTGCGATCTTTGTTTGGTTGCCAGCACGCACATCATATATAGCTGTTTGAAAACTAAAAGAAATATTGCGTGTTCTCTTGATACGGGATTGCTTTGCAGCAAGTGACTGAATTACAATGTGTAGGCACTTTTAGCCTTTATACGGCCATGAACAGGACGACACAACAGTTTGTAACAAGTACCCCTGAAAACACAATCGGAATCAACTGTATATTTACAAATTTGAGTGTGCTACTGTGTTAGCCACTGGCTTGCCGGCATTATGATAAAAGATTCGCAGTTGTGAGTTAATGGCGTCTGAAGCACGTGTCTACATAAAAAGACTATGTAAGCTTGTTTTGTCGTCATTATGTTGACCAAACACTTTGGGAATCACTTTTGTTCACACTACGTAAACACGTCATGTTATGTCACGTAACGTCACTAAATTCACACGGAGTTGCCGGATAATGAGCGGCCTCCATAAAAAGGTGTTGCAAAATTGTGATAAAAGAATTTCAAAAGCGTATATTTGTACTTGCATATCCAGAGACGCACTGTTTTATATGTTGTAATATATGTTTGCATGTTTGAAGTTGGTGTTTTTTTTTTTGGAACCATGGTCTGAAGCGAATGTAGCTGTCTGTTTTCTTGGGCGACACTATTGATGCTTAGCGAATCGAGTAATTTACGAATGAAGTTTGTACAACGAATAATAGTGTTTCGCTCATTATTAGATCAAAATTATTCACAGAGCAGCGCATTGTGTGATTTTAGGAAAAGACAATATCACGATATCATGTAAGAATCGACTCAGATTGAGAGTAGGTAAAAGGTAAGCAGTGTTTTATCAAATGGATTTGGTGGGATAGCAAAAATTGTCAGTACGCACAATTTTCTTTTGTTTAGATGCCATTAGTGAACACAAATAGTTCGATTTTTTATTTTTATTTTATCGTAATTAGAATCTTTAGCTCTCAAACTCATTTTGACAAGGGTTACAAGTATTTTACGCCCCACCCCACCTTCAAATTTATGAGCTTAAAGTCGATTTGTAAAAAGTCAAAATTCGTATTTCGATGGCTTCTGGTGACTTGACCTTTGGTCTGACCAAAGCCTAATCAAAATACTGCTAATCATTCCTGCCGACCTTGCAAAATTTGTCTTTCCTTTCTCGTTTCGTGGCCTCGGGGGCCAAGCTGCGGGGTGAATACACTATTTCCTGACTCGAAATACTGCATTTACGAGTCGGGGCCACGACCACAACGTGTGAAAAGGCAACGCTAGTCGCCGAGTTGAGTAGATGTTGTTGGTTCCAGTTCCAGTTTGCGTCTGGCCTGGCCTGCCGCCAGAGGCATTTTCGGCCGTGTTGGCGTATTTCGGGGTTGGTGGCTGGTTTTCGGTTGGTGCTCAGCTTCTTGCTCTTGGAATGCTGCCCGCAACTAAATCTACACGAACAACGGGACGTTTTTTTTTCCTTTCCTTCTTTTTTCTCTTTTTTTGATGGGCTTTATCTTTTAATTTTTTTTTGCCATTTTCTTTTGCCTCTTTTGTTATTGTACACTTTATGAACACAGCACATTGCGATTTTTTTGTTAAGTGAGCCTTTAATTTTTTGGGGTGTTAATACGTCTATCGTTCAACCATTTAAAACGTTCTAGCATTGGTCCAACACGTGACGTCATATGTATTCAACAACATGCGGGTACATGATCAACAATAGCGCGGCGCTGGGTGGTGCGGCCGGCACTGGTGGGGCGGTGGGATAACGGTCCCCTGCGCGCCCCGGTCAGCCGGCGCCCCTCGGCAGAGGGGACAGAGCGGGGTCAGCCAGGGGCAGAGCCACCGGAACTCCGACCCCGCCACGGCCGGCTGATGAAAAGACTAGTGGGCTTGGTTCTGCAACAAAACGAATGCACTGCACGTCAACATTTTATAATCAAGCTTCATAAAAATGATAAAATCGGAAACGTTTAGGCGTGAGATAAGAACAACGGGACTACACCCAACTAATCACGCAAATTCAAGTGATTTCCATTCGTCGAATGATTCTTGCCCGCTTAATACTTTTCGTACCAAATCCCTCAAAACTAGCCCATTTGACCGTCAGCTGTTATGAACGTTCCTCCTGTTCCTGAGCATCCCGTTCGATCATTGACGCTACACTGACCTCTGCGACAGCGAGCGGGCTCCGTCGCTGCTGCAGAGTCTCTCCGACCGGCTCAGTGGTACTTGGGCTTGTCGTCCTCCGGCTGCTGGACGTAGTAGCCGAACGGGGCAAAGTATTCCTGGTGGTAGCCATCTCCGACCTTGTGCTGGTTGGGGCCGCGGTACGCCTGAGGGCAAGCGGGGTTAGAGGTGCCAGTCACAGAGGCAGGTCACCGAAATGGAACAGGGATTGGATTACCAGCTACATTCGATAGCAGTGAATGGAAATGTTTAAATTTTATTGTATTGCCAGTAGGATAAGAGGTCATTAATATTTCTCAATTATTTCTGAATAAAATCAAAAACGTGTATGATACACAGCTAGGTGATGGTAAAGCGATTTGTCTTTTTAGTTCAGCTTCTTTAGCTTCTGTTCATCACATGCAAAATAATTTATCTCAGCCCTTTCATTATGTTCCACACCAAAAAGGAGACATGCTCACCTGGATCTTGACCCTGCCCTCCTTGGGCTTTCCGTACCCCTGGGGTACGGCAGCAGCCACGGCCAGCAGACAGGCCACGGCCACAGCCAGCAGGATCAGCTGTCGGACAGAGGTCAGGTCAACGAGGTCACGGTCAGGACGCGACGGGTCATCTTGTATGGACGAAATGTCAGGTTTTGTCACCGATACCACAACTCATGCCATCAAGGCTGGAAGATTAGATTAATTATCGGTCCCATTTTGATTGAGACTTTCACATTTATTCTGAATGTAATTTTCAGGTGACTAAAGACAAACACGAGAGCAAAAGCGCAGTTACTGGACTGTCAAAAGGCCAGTGGAATATGCGTGTCTTCCAGTGTCCTGATGGCAAATTGAATATTTTTCATGATCGAGACCAGAAAACATTCGACCTATTGAGAGATCTTCAAGTTAATCACTTCCGGTGGGTGTAGAGTAAAAGTATCCTCATTCCACAGTTATCACTTTCGCAGCTTGTGGCATAACCACCACCATAAGAAAATACAGTCACTGATATAAAGTGCCTGGCACTCCCCGAAAGCTTCTAACCGATCACCACTCTTTCGTTCAGACACTCCCTCGTAACCAACTCTCGCCCAACAGCACTCTGCCACTCTCGAGGAGCCGCGCCCAACTCACGGCTCCGGAGAAACGCATTGCGACTGGATGGCCTATGAAGCAGACACTGCGGCTTGCCTCGCCCCGAACTGCTTTTATACCGGGCCCCAGTCGAGATCGAGAGTAACCGAGCCATGGCCGAGCAGCGAGGAGCCGACGACGAGCCGAGCCGCTTTCTTCTCAGCTCTGCTCAGAGAGTGGATAGCTAATCAACTGATAAACAAAGTTGGGGTGAAGGAAACTGACTTGGTTGCTTATAGCTCTGTCTAATCATCGTGAAAGTTATGAAGTAAATACCAGCAGCGCACTGCAATATCCAGCGAAACCCGCAAAATGTAGTGCCTGCAGTGACCTTATAGAGTATACTTACCTGCATAAACATTAGACAATGCATACATCCAAACTTACATAACTACATACATATGTATTATGTAGTTAGCTATGGGCTGCTCCAAAATCAAGACCTAGAAGAGATGAGGAAGGACGTTGGCCGAAAATAACTACACGATACTAGCCGTCTTCACGACGGCTATCTGGTACACATTTGGTACACATTAGGTCAGCTTTGGTGCAGATTTGGTCAAATTAGGTTAAGTGCGTTTCTTCGTAGCTATTAGCTATAGGGTTGCGCTAATTGTTCATATGCCTTTTTGTCATACTATCAGAAATTATTATCGACTAAAACACTGAAATGAATTCATAATTTAACCCACGTCGTGCTGGGGGGGGGGGGCGTTTTTACGCCCCCTTCAGGTTTTTTGCGAAGTTTTTGGAACATTTGTTTAGACATCAGTTCCGTACATGTAAAAATTTCAGACCTACGTCGTTGAAGGTCAGGTCACCAGATCAGGTCAAGTGATCTTACCTCAGAAAAAGTTCAAAGGCTCGCTTTAGCTACACCGACTGAACGATCACTTTGAATCTTTCAGCGATTGGTACGAGTAACAGTATGTATGAAATGTTTATCTCGGATTTTTTATATCTGTGAGTTGTGACCTTAGGTCAGCTCAGTTTTGCGACATCTCCATTATAAGTCAGTGGGAGAAAATTGAAATGCTCCTCTTTTGGACGAATGTCTTTCAAAACACTCTCAAACATCGGTTCATAGGTAAACATGACAACACTGAATCGGAAAAATGCACCTGTGACCTTTCTGTGTGCCCCTGAGGCCTGAGGTCATCTCAGGTCATGAACGGTCACCAGTAGTTTTTTATATAACTTTTGATAGAGGCGTGCTAGAGCGGTGAAAACACGTCAGATGTGTTCAGCTTGACTATACGGATCGACTGATATGCAACATGACCCTTTCCGGTCAGCTCATGACCTTGACCTGAGGTCAGATTTTCAAAAAACCTTTCAAGGTCTATAAATAATTCATTCGACGCGTCTCGACGAAAGGAACACGATGCTGCCAAAAGTAATGTCGTGGCTCTCTTGAGTCAAAAGTTATTGCCGAAAAACTGTTTTCGTGAAAATGTTTTTTTACAGTTTTTGCCTTTTGGAGGCTAAACCGTTGACCTGAGGTCAAATCTGAGAACAAAGTCCAGAAAGGTCCGTAATGGGCTATCAAATGCGCTTTTCCTCGGCGCTGTAGCTCTATTGGTTCCCGAGTTAGCCGTTGGCAGTTTCCAAAATTATTGAAATGGACTAAGTTTGACCTTTGATGACCTCTTGTGACCTGACCTTTCTTTGACCTGACCTAGAAAATGACCGAAGTGTTTCCGTCATTATTTTTGACGCTCTTCTAATTGCCGCTTACCGTGTGTCGCTACGTGGCCCAGGAGCCTAGTTAAGAGGGGGCGTGAAAACGTCCCCCCTACCAGCACGACACGGAAAACACAGGCCACCAGCACGGCGTGGGATAAAGATATTTGCTGCAAAAGAGACTTAGTACAGATTTTGTCAAATGAGGTGCATTTGCCAGATAGCCCATCGTGAAAACGGCTAGGTACTTATAAACAATTATTATTTAATGTTGGCCAGACACCAATGCGGAAGTGGAAACGACAAAATGAGTATTATTGGTATTTATCATCGCTCGATGCAAATTGTTTTCGTCTCCGTTCCAATCTCCATCTCTGTCTAGAGCTGCTCACCACCCTCCGTCTCCGTCTAGTGTCATTCTCTACCCTCCGTCTCCGTCTCCGTTTCCGTCTCCGTTTATAGTGTCACTCACTACCCTGACCCTCCGTCTCCTTCTAGTGTCACTCACTACCCTGACACTCCTTCTCCGTCTCCGTTACACCCTTATTCAGTCTCCGTCTCCGTCTCCGTCTCCGTCTCCGTCTCCGTCTCCGTCTCCGTCTCCGTCTCCGTCTCCGTCTCCGTTTCCGTCTCCGTCCCATGCCCTCTGTGGCCGGCGGGCGCTTTCTCGCCGTATCTCAGCGTCACCACCGGCGCCACACATCGTTACAGATGGCGACGCGTGCCCGCCGCAGGGGTGACCCGCAGTTTTTGTGTGCGCCGGAGCAGCGGGCCGGGTCATCGGTGGGCGGCGACCCGCCGGGTGCGCCTCGTACCACGGGGCACTTTCTCGACCGGCGCCCAGACGCTGTGGGCCTGATATGACCCGGCAGTTACTGTGGGAAAGCAGTGTTATGATCGTTGCTAGCTGTGGGACCATGCAGGCGTTATGTTCGCCGGCTGTGAGACAACGGTGTCATGACCGCCGCTGGCTTGGACCACGGTGCCATTGCCGCTGGATGGGGCAGGACGGTGTCGGCTGTAAGATTCGGTGTCATGACCGCCACACTGCACCATGAGCCCACGGTGTTATGACTACTACTGACTGTGGCACGATGGTGTCATGATTGACCGCCACACTGTGAGTCCACAGTGTCATGACCGCCACACTGCGAGTCCACGGTGCCATGACTACTGCTGACTTTGGCACGACAGTGTCATGATTGACCTGTGAGTCCACAGTGTCATGACCGCCACACTGCGAGTCCACGGTGTTAGTTAGACTGTGACAGGACGCTGTCATGACTTCATGAGTATGACCACTGGCTGTGGCGGAATGGTGCGATGACCGCCGGTTGGCAGGCGGTGCGGCGGTTTTCCATCCGCACAAACGAATATGAGAATTTGGAGTCATTATGGTGCTCATAACCAGAAAACTAACATTTTTTTAACTGAAAGTCATTCTGTTTCATTTCGGCAACTGCTTAATTATTATTTACGTACTTCCTGTGCATTTATGTACGGTACATAAATTTGCGGTCAGCAAGCAACAGGTAAGCTCGAGGTTACGTGAAGGGTGGCTTGATAATGATAAAGATACGTTTTATATTTGGTCTGTTATGTGTTTCGGTATTATGCATATGAAAAGAAAGCGTAACAACTAGCAACACTTCTCTATACCGCAAGAAATAAGAATCGTATCGTAATCAATTTGGTTTGAATTGATTTTGTTGGAACTCGGCGTTGCAGAGCGTGGAATGACAGGATGCTGAGTGCTGACATCATAACAGCATTGGCTTTGGATTGTTTCGTTCATTCGCTGGTGATGACCTTCCAAAGAAAAGAAACATAATTAATAAGTTACAAATCTCGTCAAAATGAAGATATGTCTCATCTAACGTTGACAGGCCCGAACACAACATTGAATATTAAATGACATGCTTTGATTATAATCGATGTAGCTTCCCAATACACATCGCTTAGATATGTCTAAGCGATGAGACTCCTACACCGTCAGAACAAGATCGACCGTTTGCTACACCAGCCAGCTCTGTTGGTACTCTGTTGCTGAGCGCGGCTCTGCCTTGATACTCGGGTGCTGGGACGGTTCCGCTGGTCCTCGGGTGCTGGGTGCGGCAGCCGCCACCTCCGCTGGGACTCCGGGTGCTGGTGCGGCGTCAGATACTGGGCGCGGCGGTCGGCACCTCCTGTGATACGGCGAAGGTGTCAGCTGCGCTGCCCTGGAAAGTGAGAGGTGCCAGGCGGCTGACACGGTTTTCACGGCTGGGCCGCGACGACCGACACCGCCAGACGGGGAGGGAGAAAGGGAGGGAGGTTTCTCCCAGGCCCTCCATACTCCGTGGGACGCCTGGTCAGGGCACCGGGACTTCTCGTCAAACGCCGGGAGGCTGGGGTGAAATAATGGGACCGTAACATGAGCTGCGATGAAAGCAAACACTCCGGTGTCGCACAGGCTCACCAGTTCAAGGGATAGTGTGAATGCAATTCAATCCTTTGACTACATCATTTATTACATAGCCATGCGTTTTCTCAGCTTGTGATCTAGCAAATATGAAATAAATGAATAGCAGAGGAGAGGTTGCCAGCATTACCAGCAGTTTCTTCAATACTGCAACGTACTCGCAATGAAGTACAGGGTACCTTTACTTTAGGGCGCATCGAAAATCGACATGCATAGCAGCGGACCTTCGCGTATAGCAGTTCCAATGCCGACCTTGTCACAGAACAGAACGTGAAGCTGTAGGTGATATCGCACGCATTATCCGCCACCAAACGACTAACAAATAAGCACATCGTTTGAGTGTTTGTCGAATGCTTCCACTATCCGTTGTCGATCGGCGTCAATGGTGGATGAGGCGGATGCCCACAAGGCTGCCACAGTGTGTATCTACGTTTATCGCTGGCACGAATTGCAGAGCGCAGGAGCCAAGGCCGCAGCTGACTTCATTATATAAACACGAATCGACGGTGGTGTACCGTCTATTATCTCACAGTTCTGTCCGTAGTCACCGCAAAAGTGTGCATCGCTTTGATTATGTGGAAAAGTTGTTTTTGGGTGAAATTTTCACTCGTGTTTTTGATCATTTTTGCCCAGGTAAGCTTCATGTTTTTTTCAATTTGCTTTATAATGAAAATCGTTTTTTGGATAAAGCAACATTATGTTATGTTTCTACAAGTACTTAGAGGTATGCTAAATCCAGCGAAAATTCGGAAAGTTTGTTAATTGAATAGCGCACAAAGGTCAACGAAACGGATGTGTAATCTAAACCTGTTTCCGGCGTGTATTGCCTTATTTGTCTGCCTGCACTTACTTCGGTCAACTTGATTTCCTGACTCCGTTAAATGAAACTAATCTCATAGAAAGTATTAACCCTCGCCGGACCTATTGGTTTTCTACATACGCGCCCGCCGAGGGGGGGGGGCGGCGGGTACGACCCCCCCTCGCCGTTTCGCCCCTGGTGGAGTTAGCGCGTCGCGGAATAAACGAGCGTGTGCGCCGTTACGAGACACAGAGAGTAGTACTCGATTTTAAGGCCCTAGGTCAACCGGTGACCTCTGAGGTCAGGTCAAGTGCCCCAAGGTACGGTTCAGGTTTTGATGAATAACTTCGCAAAAAACGGCCGCAGAGCTGCGATTTTGGCAGCATCGTGTTCGCCTCGCTCAGGCGCGTCGAATGATATACTTTTTGTCCAGGTCAGGTCAACTTGGGGTGTTGACCTCAGGTCAAGGTCAGGTCAGCACCCCCAGGTCACGAAGTTAGTCGAAAGAGGTCATGTCGCCTATCATTCGATTCGGCAGGTCTTCCCGAGTCCATTGGTGGCTTTCCCGACTCGCTAGCTTAATTTGATCAAGAGTTATTGACGAAAAACTAATATGACCTTGATGACGTCATAAATGACGTCACGCAAGGTCAACATTGCAAAAATGACGCATCTAATCTTGCAAGGAGTGCATCAAATCACGATTCTGTGTGCTTGAGATACTTGGAGATCGTTCCCGGCGCCAGAATAGCAGTTTTCATTTTTCCCCATTGACTTATAATGGTGAGGTCACGAAAATGACCTGACCTCATATGACCTTTAGGAAAAATCGGAGAAATACAAGTTGTGAGACTCATAATGGATACTAGATCCTGCAAGTTTCATTTCCCTGTGACATCTCCTCTGGCAGTGAGAGCGTTGCGAAGTTGCGACATCT
The DNA here is from genome assembly GCF_019059575.1 of Amphibalanus amphitrite. Classification (NCBI taxonomy): domain Eukaryota; kingdom Metazoa; phylum Arthropoda; class Thecostraca; order Balanomorpha; family Balanidae; genus Amphibalanus; species Amphibalanus amphitrite. The sequence continues at coordinate 32,092 of NW_024882682.1, read as the reverse complement.
GAAGACCGTGCAGAGGTTCACTTATGACGTCATAGGTCAGTGACCTGACCTGACTCAAAAATGCGGTTAGTGTTAAAAGATCCGGCTTGAATCAAAGGTCAGGTATGCTAAGTTTCAGCTCTCTATCGCCAGCGTGTTCGGAGCTATCGCGAAAAAACCCTATGGGGGGGCGGCACCCGCCCCCCCTCGGCCGGCGAGGGTTAACTAAAAAAGTAAAATAATGCGATTTCCTAAGCTCAAAGCAACACAAACAAGGCGAAATTGCTGAGGTGTCGAGATCTTGATATTTTTTCTCGTTTGGTTGCAGTCTTCTCTTTTGCAGGAATAAGGATACTATAAAAAGAAGTGCTTGAACCCAATAACAAAAGGCTTGCCAATCAGTTTTCTTTGCCTTAAACCGGACATTACAGAGAAGAGCGACAATAGGTTGAGATACCCATACAAACTTGCGAAAACAAACCATTCCTCCAGCCAGCAGCTATTCATCGTGAGTCCAATATTGGAACAGGCTCCAGCGCCTTGGTTGAGTGAATGCTCTCCTCTGCTGAGACGTGTTCCGAATAATGCCACCGTTCTCTTTGAACGCTTGATTTTCCTCGAAGGGACTTCTAAGAGACGGTACAATAGTCTGTACACGGTCGGTCTATTGACAGACCCCTGTCCTTTGGGAATTCAGACATGCTAAGATGTCACAGCACATCCTGCGTAAAGCGATAAATAAGGACACTAAGAACAGACAAATAAGACAGAGTCTCGGTAGCCGAATGAGCCGTGAACTGTGAACATCTAAACAGTGTGTTGTGAGATCATTGTGCACCTCGAACTGAGTGTTCGTAATTGTCCCATGCCTCTACATAGACATAGAGCAATTAAGTAATAAGTATGTAGATTCCATTTTTCATACATGTTCGGAAACAAACTACATCTTATGAAGGCCTCAGAAATAACGAATAAAGATAGGCATTTCCTAGTTTATTCGAATAGATCCCATGAATGAGGCTGAATGTCGACTAATATATATTTTCTGTTTAGACCGCTTCCAGTAAACACCATCACCATGGCAGCAAGAACAGCAAGCACCATGGAAGTAAACTTCAAAAAGCAATACTCAACACGGTAAGGAAGTGTGCGATTTTGCATTCACGCAAAATGCGTCACATCTGAAGGCACCAATTTATAAAATATGTTTATATTTGAATACGATGATTTTGATACCAAGCGCTCTGCAGAGTAAACTACTCCCTGTATGCGCGAGAACGTTAAGTTATTTATGAAACGTTCCAATAAAATGTTTCCAAATTAAGTTCTATATTGATATTGTATTTAAATTTATCTTTCGTAACGGCACCGTTTGTTGTATTGACTACAAAAAAAAAAAAAATCCACAAAAATGCTAGCGATTGCAATAAGACTGGTCGTATTTTGAGTTTCATTGTATCAGTTAAGTACTTATAAAATCACAAAACTGTCACAGTGTTTTCAGGCTATATTTGACCACCTTTTCTATAACTAAAATCCGCAAAAATGTCTACCAGCTGCTAATTGAAGACCCGGCGTGATGTCCCACAGGTGATGACGATCCTAGAGAACTATCTAGAGCACGTCTGGGACGAGGCAAAAGATGGCATCTACCACGTCGTTGATGCCCCTCTGGATAACCTCGGCGACGTGAAAGATCTGTTTGAAGCAATAAAGAACGTAAGTAGCAAAGCATCACCTCCATACCATATTTACCGAATTATGAATCAAACGCTGTATCACATATAAAACTTTGAGCAGTAAAATACGAGCTGGAAAATTTTCAGTTTGGTGGTAATGAGATAATGCTCAGAAACTCACTTGCATATATGAACGTCGGGTAATGATGATTACAGAGGAAAAACAAGAAAAAGCCAGGGAAGAAGCAGAAGCCTCTGTCCAAGTACGGTGCCGGTATCAAGGACGAAATCAAGTTCGGCCTTCACGAGATCATCGCCTCTCCGATGGACAACCTGCCGGCCCTCATTTACAACGACCGCGTCGATCCGACCGCGCACCCGGTACGTAACACCACTCATTCGATACGTAACAACACTCATTCAGTACGAAACAGTGCTCATTCGGTACGCAACGCCACTCATTTGGTACGTAACAGTACTCATTCAGTACGCAACGTCACTCATTCGGTACGTAACAGCGCCCATTCGGTACGGACAACCTGCCCTCCCTCATATACATACACCGTCCGTGTGGATCTGACTTTACACCCGGTAACTTACACTGTTATATGCACGTGGTATGCGATTGCCTTACCGTCTGTCATTAATGCCGCGACAAAGCTGTTCCTTTCTCCGTTTGTATTGCAGGGTACCTATTGTTCATTTTGTAGTATGACAATCCAAGCTTGCCTTGAAATTTAAAGTTGCACCATGTTGCACCTTCAAAAATATGCAAAACTTAGCTAAAAAAAAATGAAGGTTCACAATTGCTTCACGTTTGCAGGTATCATAGGGAGGACAGCAGGTCCATGATTAATTCTTCAGACGCTGGCGCATGTCCAGTTGTGTAGAGCTGTTGAACTGCAACCACCAGCCGGCTGCAGGGCCTGTTGTTGCCCGCTATACCCTGACGCTCGATCAGCCTTCCCTCACTGGCGCCCAAGCGAGCGCCCTCTGCAGACGGTGCTTAGGAACTGTTAGTTCGCTAGATGGCGCTGGTGTGAGGCTCTGAGCTCTCTTGTCTGGGTGTAGGAAGTCCGACGAATTGGTCCGTCTCTACTCTCTATCGTCAGGACAGGCAAAGGCAAACCTCGCTGAAGGTACTCCTTGGTATCATGATCCGATCCAGCTAGGTAGACTAATGAGTAATGATCACTGATGGGAATCATGACGAACCCTCTCGAGTCGCTGTGTGGACGCTGTAGGCAGCTTTTTTCTCCACCCTAAGCAATTTCACATTCATTAGGACTGCCCAAGGTCATGACTGGAATTGTAAACGATACCAAGAATGCAACGAGCAGTTACTGCTGCTATCCGACAGACCATTATCCCTGACCATGATCCGATCAAGATATGCCATTAAGTCGAAGACAGTCAAGCATAAGTTTCTCCAATTCTCATAACCTGAAGAACTAGAGAATGGATACGAGTAGATGACAGGATGCTGCACAGTGCACAGCGCACTGAATTCGATGCATGATGAGCTTACCTATCGAGTGACCCTTCAGCTCTACGGCCAGTGACTGTGGACACTGGGGTTGTTTGCATCATTGAGCCATGAATAAAAAGCTATTGGCGAGAATCAATATAGATCGTGTTTACATCGTTTAAACCATGTTCGTTATCAATTAAAAACGGAGTGGGCCCAAAGCCTGAAATCAGATAGAATATGATAAGATGGTAAGTAACGGCATATCCACTTTCCACTCCCACTTTCCTACTTTTTTAGAAAAGTCGTTAAGCCAACGATCCGTCCGTTTTCTCCCGTTGTTGCACTTTACGATGTTGAACGGTCGATGTGGGAACCCGGCCTAAGTAAATACAGAAATAGTGCAGTAGGTACAAGCGCAGGTGCAGAACTATAGGTATAGTCGTGGACTGTCCCTGTACGTCCCCCTGATCTCTCAAACGCGCAGATGACAGCTGGGATTTCAATGAATTTCCGGTACACGGCTATAGATAGACCTTGACGGCGTTAGTTCAGACTTCGGAGACCGCACACGTGCACACGTGCACATTTAGCTTGGAGACCGCAATCAAAGGCGCCATCGTCCTCGGCTTCTCATGTGACCCGCTTCCCTGACGAAATATGTGCCCTATCCAACCGTCATCGTCCCATCGTCAAAGTGTTCCTTCTGAGAACTGGGACGGACCCGTGCGCTGACGGATGTTTTTCTTTCGACAGCATTGGAAGATGCGCTCGGAAACTGGAGGGGCAGAGCCCTAGGCTGGAGCTGCATATCGCCTGCCTACCCCGAACGTGACCTCAGCTGCTCGTGACGTGGGAGGACGATGCCGTGGTGTGCTGACCCCGCTGCATAACTGCCTACCAGCCTACGCACCTAGTGCTTATCAGCCTGTTGATGAAACCGCCGTTTCATGCCTTACACTCACGGGTCTGCTATATTGATATGCAGCAGGCTCTGTCTTATCGACTGCCCGGCGGCATTACCAGACCAAATTCATTGTTGTCGGTACTTGCATAAATCATTTACATTTCTTCTCTGGCGGCGGCATTACCAGACCAAATTCATTGTTGTCGGTACTTGCATGAAAAATTTACATTTAAGTACTAAACATTGTACTTTTGTCTTTGCAGACTGATTTAGAAGACGACATTGGGCTCTTAGCTTGCTCATGCACACATATTGAAATCGAGGCTCGTCGAAGCGAGTATGTGTGCATGAGGCTCTTGCTCATGCACACATACTCGCATCAAACTGAAAAAAAATCGTTAAATGATACCTAATCATAGTTGAGGGAAATGTGCATCAATTATCATGCGTACCTTATGTAATTATCATGCGTACTTTATTGTTATTAAGTGTTCTTTTATTGTAGGTAGGTAGGTAATCTATAATTTCATGTCATGTGAATAAATGTTATTCATCGCTATGAATAAAACAAATATCGGGTCGAAACGAATTCCTTTGACGCCTGGTGATGAAAGAAGGATCAGAATAACGTTCTGTGCTGCACAACCTCGTGACATGAGGACTCCAAATGGAATGGCTCGTCTCCACCTTAATCGAACGGACGTCGGACAAGTTTCCTAGTCATTAATCTGTATGACAATGGAACGAGAAAGTGGGATGGGGCAGGAGGAATAAGGCGGTCGACGGTCGTCATCTGGTTACTTGTAACGGCCAGCGCAAAAAAAGTATTTTATCCGATAAACAGAATGTTTGTTTCAGACATGCAACAAGGTCTCATACTACGAATTTTGGTCTATGCTCTGTTAGCAGATAGAATAGGCTAACCATCAGCAGCAAATGGCAGAAGCGATTTCCTCACACCTTTCATTGCGAGTAACCAAAAGCTGCCTCCTGAACTTTCCCAGCTTAGCTTTTTAGCTTTTCAAATGAACGTATGACATGATGGTGATACCGTAAAACAAAGATAATATCGGCGCTCGGCGCTCATCCATTTTATCTCAGCCGTAAGCGATATACCTAACTTTAAAATTAATAACGTTTGTGAGGATTCCATTGTCACTCCTTCCCCATGGCAGCTAAAGTAATCGGTTAACTAGCTGGTAAAACAATATGGCATCGCAGCGTTGGTTGATCAATTCATGACCCTCGCCCACACTGCCGACGCTGCTGGTCGGTTGACGAGCATTCAGCAATCAGGCCTCGAGACATCGATAGCTATGTGGGAGCAGCTGGGACGTATACAGTGGACTACATTCAACGGATATCGGTATACATCTTATTGAGGCTACGAGTTTTATTTTATTTTATCTATTTTTGTCTGTCCGGTTTCCACTGGTGATTTATAATGAGCCTCAACAACGCTTGCAGATATTAATTTATGCTCATCAAGAGCCTCCCTCACACGTGTCCTAGCACGTGCCGCTCCGTTGATGAATTCGTATTATTTTTCAGGGTATCATTTATGGATAAGCGTTGTCTTTAATTCCTTTGGCGAGTACGTATTGTTTACAGTTTGTGTGAGTAGTTTAATTCACTCGTGAAGAGCTTGCCACTCCAATTTGTTCTGGATAGGCGAAGAGACAGGTCAAGTTGCTGGGTAGTTCCTTATGTGTCAGCTGATGAAGTGCAACTTTACCGGTGGCAATTTCTTAGCATCAGTTCACGGCACAGCACCTGACTGAGCTACCAGTGTACGCAGTTGTTGCCAGCGTGTTAGTGATTACCTGCTGATGACGTAGGTAATACACGGCAGCTGAGGTATATTCTTACCTGCGTAATCTGAAACTGATTATAACTAGCACAGTTCCTGGCTTTTGCAAGGACTGCAATGAAGCGCAAAATTGCAAGGTAACGTCAGTTAGTAGTGCTTTGGTCACTTGATAAACCCATTATAAGCACAGACTTCACAAAATGAGACCGCCTGATCCATATTGGTGGGGTGCGGTATGCCGATCAGAATCGTTAGGGGGCCTGGCATTGCATTATCTTATGTAACACACATATAAAGATAGACAGAGAGGAGAGCGAGAGAGAGAGAGAGAGAGAGAGAGAGAGAGAGAGAGAGAGAGAGAGAGAGAGAGAGAGAGAGAGAGAGAGAGAGAGAGAGAGAGAGAGAGAGAGAGTCTAATGCAGCGTTTCATGCATGAATTGATGATGGCTTCTGCTCACATCTCAAGCAGTGGAGAAACGTGATCTGGCAGTATCATCAAAACTTCACGACTGCAGCATATACCTACCTAGTCCTGACCAGTCAGATTCCCATTATTTGATGCATATATGTAGGAGCAGCCAGCCAGCCAGTTCATGATTTAGCTGGATTGATCTACGTGATGCAGAAGATCACTTGTCGATCAGCTGAGCGGTTGTCAAATTTTGAACCTCTCAAAGGCGTCATGGGGCCGCGCCGGAACGGGTCGCTCACACCGATTTTTTCTCGTTTAACCACAGACAAATTCGTTCGCTCGCTTGCTGCGCTCGTCCGACATGTCGGACGAATCGGCATGTCGAGCCGACGTAGAGGCTCGAGTCGACATGCCGATTGCCGAAAAGAAAGGTCACAGGCCTGACCCACTTGTTAGTGGCACTCTATTGACCATGGTCTTTTGATGCTCATCTGAATTATAGTTTCTAATAACATGTTACACCATATGTTTGTATTTTCAAAAATACATTCCAGTCACTATGCGTATATGACGCACAGCACGCATGCTCTCATATCTACCCAGGCCCATCTACACAGTTAGATACAAAGTGCTCATTTCATTTTATCTACATACGTGCTCATGTTGAGGATTATCAATAGACAGGTGTGACATATTATAGTGCATGTATGGCCTAAACTTTTGAATTCTTTTTAAAAGGGGAAAAAACGCAAGAAATTACCCAACGTTTCGCATTTATTGATTAGTCATGGGTCTTCGAGTGCGATTGTGGAGATCACAATCGCACTCGAAGACCCATGACTAAGCAATAAATGCGAAACGTTGGGTAATTTCTTGCGTTTTTTCCCCTTTTAAAAAGAATTCAAAAGTTTAGGCCATACATGCACTATAATATGTCATACGTGCTCATGTGCGCAGCTCTGCTGAATGCACGAACAGAGAGCGATAATAGGCCCTGGCGCTAATAAGGACATTTACTCACAGATTTACGAGCATACGGTGGTGCGCTCCAGTCCGACCTCGCTGGCTCTCTTAGTGGCGAAAAAGGTGGTGATTTTAGATGTTAACGGTATACCTACTCGAGCACCAACGCCGATCAAAATAAACATTGAATGTAGTTAAGCTCGCTCATAAGCAGATTTCCGCAAATCAGATGGTTTGTTAACCCGCGCCGGGCCGGGGGGGGGGGTGTTTGAACACCCCCCCCCCCCTGCGGTTTTTCGCAGAGCGCCACCGTTTTTGGCACACCTGTTCGTGCATTTTTTCCGCACATGTTGTGAAAATTTTAGACCCAGGTCGCCTTAGGTCAGGTCACTAGGTCACGCCAAGTGACTTCACCTCATAAAAAATAAGAATGCTTGTCATAGCTACACTGATTGATCGATTGCCTTGAAACTTTCAGCGATTGATAAGAGCAACATAATCTATAAAATGTTTATCTCAGAATTTTGATATCGGTGACCTAAGGTCAGGTCAATTTTGCGGCCTCTCCATTAGAAGTCAATGGGAGAAAATTGAAAAGCGTCCGTTTTGCATTAACGCCATTCTAGACACTCTCAAACATCGAGATGTAGGTAAAATTGACACACTGAACCGTAAAATGGCAACTGTGACCCCTCGTTATGTCCCCGAGGTCATCTCAGGTCACGAACAGAATCTAACAGTTTTTCGCTAATAACTTCTGATAGAGGCGTGCTAGAGCACTGAAAACGCCTTAGATGTGTTCGGCTTGACGTTGCGGATCGACTGATATGCAACATGACCTTTTCCGGTCAGGTCATGACCTTGACCTGAGGTCAAATTTTCAAGTTGACCTTTCAAGGTCAAATTATAGTTCATTCGACCCGTCTCGACGAGAGGAACACGATGCTGGCAAAAGTAATGTCATGGCTCTTTTGAGTCAAAATTTATTGCCGAAAAAACGCTTTTCGTAAAAACGGCTATTTTTTAGTTTTTGCCCTCTGGAGGCTAAACCGTTGACCTGAGGTCAAATCTGAGATCATTATTCAGAAAGGTCTGTAAAAGAGCTATCGAATGCGCTTTTCCGCGGCGCTGTAGCTCTATCGGTTCCCAAGATAGCCGTTGGCAGTTTCCAAAATGTTGAAATAGTCAACATTTTACCTTTGGTGACCTCTGGTGACCTGACCTTTGACCTGACCCAAAAAATGACCAGTGTTTTCCTCCTTATTTTGGACGTTCTTTCGATTGCCGCTTACCGCGTGTCGCTATGTTGCCCAGGAGCCGAGTTAGAAGGGGGGTGTTCGGACACCCCCCCCCCCCGGCCCGGCGCGGAATCTCAGAGCACCGGCCCGGCGCGGGCCCGTGCTCTGAGTATGAAACATTTCATAATATGAAAAGCCACAAATTTTGTCGGACCAATGCAATCTACAGATTACAACTTTGCATCAAAGCTGACCTTCAGTTCACCCAACAACGCTTCTGAGTTCTGACTAAAGGTCAGATAAGGTGCAACATGAACGAATAAGTTCAACAACTGAGAATGCATGTGCAATGTGCGTAGTGACAAAGACTATCTGCACATTCAGCAACGGTATTTAGGTATATATTGTTAAATTTGCCTTTCTGGTTGTTTGTATGCTGATCGACATTCATAATCTACAAGGTTTAGTTAGTGTCCGCGTGTTAGGTATACTGTCACTTGTCAGACTGGGTAAGTACAGCCCACCGCTAAAGAATGTGCGGTTTTACCAATCTCAACGGATGACTTTGACTGGCGATTTTTTAATGCGAAGTTATCGAAAAGAAGACGCCAATAGATAAAGTTGCAGCTGCAAAGGTGACGATACATGTAAGCTAAATTCAAAGTTCCATCGTAGTCTGGCTAATGGTTCCTAAGCTTCAGAAGCAGAACATAACCATGACTGAAACCGCACATTACTTCTGCTGTGGACCGTACCTACTTACCTGGGTAAGTGGGTAAGTCCATGTAAGTACCTACTTTAATTAACTGGCTACATATCTAATAAAAAAAAAATAACTAAACGGATACTCCGGTCAGCGGCTATTGGGAAGGCCTAAAATCCATTTCAAACATCTCCCGAACAGTTCGGATCTCCGCGAGTGTATTATATCGGTGACTGGCATTATCCGCGAAGAGTGCACCTTCAAACGACCCTCCTAGCACCAATCCGTTTCCGTATGCCATCCGGTGCCCTGGTGCAAGACTGGCACAAAGTTGCGTCACTGCTTGGCTAATTCGCAAAATTGTGAGGAGCGCCATGGATGTCTGGTAAGAGATTTCCAGGTCTTGTGTTATCGTTGATGATCACATGTTCGAATTTCTGCCAAATTTATCTCTGAAGTCGATTCGAAAGCATTTCAGAAGGGATTTTTCATTGAAGTGTTAGATAAGTTCAACTTGAAGCAGGCAAACCAAATTGCGATGAGTGAATACAAAAAAAAATGCACCGATCAGACAAAATGAATTTAGGAGTTCCTGCACGCGGAGCTTGGTCTCGAATCCGATGGGATTTACATATCCAGCACTCTCATTGGTAGAGGTATTCATTGGTATCCCCAGAGAGTAAAGAATTCCTACCAGAGTTCCAGTGAGACCATGCCTCCTTAATTTGTGTAGATGCACAGAAACCCTAAAGAAAAAATTCATGAAATTCACACCAGCTCTGTTTTAGGAATTATATGAGATCACACATCCCAGTTCATAGTTTAGGACCATGTGGAAACATGGGCTGCGTTCGGTGGATCCGCTCGAATCATGGATTCCTTTTCTTGGTTGGTCGTCAGATCCATATGAGGTCATGAATTTTGGATACATTTTCAATGTAGGATCCAATGAAATCATGGAGGCACTTTGTTATCGTTCGCTTCGAAATTCACTGAGAACATACATAAATCCATCACTCAGATCCATGGACATGTTCATTGAACATGTCTTGTGGACACATTTAGGTATGTTTATAACACGCACGCTATCGGACGAGCCAAAATGTATGCTCCAAGCACCTATGTAGAATATACATAGACAACACATGCAGACGGTTTGAAAAATGCATTCATGCATACGCAGTTTCAGTTCTATTCTATGCATTGTTTATTACAATGCATATAATGTGTACAGCTTGCTCGAGTGCTGAACTGTTGCCTGGACCGCGAAAAAGGTTAGGTTGGGTCGCTGGGAGACACAAGAACAGAACCCCTCAACCACATCGTAACGCGTCTAACAGTAGGGCCACCGCATGAGCGTCCCATCTCCGTCTCATCTAAACTCATCTCATAGGTATATTTAACACACTCATCACAATCAGTACAATGTGTGATGCCTCCGTCTCTGTCTGTGTGTATCTCTTCCAGATGCTGGCTACCCTGTAACCTTTGATACCGTTCATTCCCTCAGTCTTGCGTGACAGCTTTCTATTTTTGTCGCAGGACGAAGAAAGTTGCAAGAAGAGAATGCAGCCATTGGTACGGCAGCCTTATTAAAAGAAATGCTATCAGTTTCACAGTTTGCAGTTGTCCTACTTTTATATCACTCAAAATACAACGTAGAGTCGTCAATTCATTACGTAACGTGTCGCCGGGATAAACAGCTACTGCTGCTCAACGCCAAAGGTCTGAACCTCGTCATCGCACAGGTCGTTGGGATGACGACCGATTTATAGTATTACAGCTGGCAGCTGCACAGCTGGCGGTGTCAGAGTTGGTCCAGTGTTACTGTGTTTCTGTGTTCCCTGTGCCACTGTGGCTGGCCCTGTGTGCACGGCAGTGTTCCGTGTACAAGTCGGAAGTGGAAAAATGCTGGTGCAAGAGTGGATTCCTGCCGTGGCCGTGTGCCTCAGTGATATCGGAGGTTACATCAGGCGGAGGGCGGTCGCGGGCCGGATTCGCTGGACCGCTGCTCATTCAGTAATCACTGAACTACTGCCACGCACACGACCTGTCCGCGCGACCACAGAAGGAGAGCTGACCAAGTCCTCGGACAGCAATTACCGGTAAGTCACATTCATCCGAGGAATAGCTGGAGCAGATGGGCCAATAGCTTTTTTGTATTGTCCCTGTAACTGATGGAGCTGTGCGATCCCTGATCCTGTGACGGTTAAAATGGTGCCGCTGCCGACTACTGACGTTCTTCAGCTGTGGCTAACTACCTATCTACCTAACTATACCTTACTACGCAAAACCGCATGGCTATGCCTATTGCCTGCACTGCTAATATTACTGCTAATACTGCTCTATCGACTACGGGCACGCCCCACGCGTTCGCTGTCCACTTCCGATCAGGTTCTGAGGTGGACGGACCTATCAAAGTCACGTCGCGCACACTTTGTCAACACGTTCTGCGAACTTCACCGCTCGCGCATTTTGCGATGATTTGGCACGTAGCCCGCGATACGTGCTACCATGTCGGGATCCCTTCTACAGACGGACTGGCGGACAGGGCATTTAACCCTCGCCCCGCTGGAGGGGGGGGGGGGATTTGTCCCCCCTGTGGTTTTGCCTGAATAGGAAGAAAACGGCCGCCGCCAAATTTTCAGTACCTTCCCGGGCATCAATTTGACACCTTCACATAAACTTTCAAGTCTTAGGTCACCTTAGGTCAGGAGTTATTGAGGTCAAACTGAGGTCATCTTTGAGCAAAAATGAGCAAAAAAAAAAACATGACATCTTGAAACGCTGACAAAAGCCACAGTTACCAAGCAATTTCAAAGTTCTTTATATGGTAATGTGGACAAAGGCGGTGCTACAAAACTGTTATCTCGAATTTTCAAAATTTTGGGATTTTGACCCCAAAAATTCAAAAAAAAAATTTAAATGCCAAAAAAATCCCAATTTTTTCCCCGAATTTCGAAAAAAACGGAATATATGTGATAGTACCTGCGCTCTTCTATATACCTATCAAATTTTAGATCGATACCTCCCTTTTTGGCCAAGTTATAGCGAAAAAAAAAACTGTCCAAAATTGATGACGTCAAATTTTTAAACTCAATTTTTAGCAATTTTAGACCACGTAGCGCAAAAAAAGACCACCATTGACCTCCCCGTGACGAGCTGCATCGAATCGATACCCATTTTATACAAAAATATCAACTTGGAAATTTGAACTAATTTGACCTGACCTTGACCTGACCTGCCCACCAGAACATAATCTAAACTGACCCCAAACGCTGCCTGACCCACATAATCGCATTTGGCATATAAAATGGACCATAAAACATGCATCACATGATATTTTCATATTGGGGCATTCCACGTCAAGTGGGACAAAAAAATGATCATTTTGAACCTCACCTCCTCCGATTTTTGCGAAACTTTGTGAAACTACTCATCTATATGTGAAAAGAATGGAGACATATTTTTGTCAAGATATGACGTCACGTTTCCGAGATACACGTCATCAAACATTGACTTAGGCAAGGCACATTATCATCTTTAGAGCGTCATAACCATTGAAGTTTTAGACATATCACCACGAGACAAAATGTGAAATGGAGGGAATAGGTCAGGCTTTAATTTGAGGATAACAATATTGACGTTATTAACTAATTAGTGAACTTAATTAAAATTCAAAAAATAAATTTTGATTTTCTGAAAAATGGGTACCCTTCGATTTTGTTGATTTTTACATATTTTTTTCTCCTATAAATTAGCTATATCATATAAAAAATCCAGAATGGGCCGACGTCTACGTAACTGCCTTTTGGACTTCGGAATGTCTGGCACTCGCGTGTTTTGTTTTAGGAACCAAGGAGAGGCACTACCCGGAGATGCTTCTTTCTACCCCAAACCAAAGCAAACCCAACCTGACCTGACGTGACCTGACCTAATCTGACACGCGTAAACATGTACAGCCCTCACGGCAGTTGTCGACTGGCCAAATGCTACCGAGATACGAACATTAGCCCTCACGACAGTTGCCGGCTTGCCAGATGCTACTTAAATAACAAATCCGTGTTTAACACTTCAGGCTGATTTCCAGGTGGGTACACTCGGCACACTTACTACTAAGCCACGAAGATAGCTGGTCATCGTAAGCCAGTTTTTAATGATGAAATTGGGCATTCTCCGGGCAGCGCCTCTCTTTGGTTGCAAAAAGGAAATACGCCTGACTCTCCCAGCGCTAGGGGAGAAAAGCCCGGTTTAGCCAAAAAAGGTATTTAAAAAAGGAATTTGAATTGTAGGCGGGGAACTTTATCGTGTGCCAATTTCATGGTCCTAGATCAATATATTCAAGATCAAATGAGGTTAAACTTGATCAAATTTGCTATAGTGACTATTTTGCGTTTATACGCCCATAGCTCTAAGAGATACTGGCCGATTTTCCTATTTCTTCCTTTATACGACATTTGTAGTGTTATGAGAATCTCTAGTTAATCTTACCATAAATTTGGCAGTTAGTGGCTTGCTAAGAGTAAGATGTCGCCGGCAGAGGCGGGGATCGGCCGACGCGCGGGAAACGTCATAGTCACATATTGTGTTTGCACCCTAATAATTTAATTTTACCAGTTGATTTTCGTATTTATTTGAACATTAGATTGCCTGTACATTTTTAAGCCTTCACACAAAATTTGACACGAATCGATCATAATCAGCGGTAAGAAGCGCGCTGCAAAGATGGAACCGTCCCGCACCGGCACAGTCTACCATTCAGGCGGCAACGGCCGGCGCCGGCCGCCGAGCCGCTCCGACGGGAATGTTTGACTTTACACCGCTATTACTAGAAAAGTTGTGGACCGATTTAGCTATTTCTTGCACGGGAGGATTTGCAATTCGATTCTGGACAGATACTGAAAGTTTAACGTTAATATAATAATTATGTCGTGAGTTATTGGCGATAAACTGGTGGGATTAGCGAAATCGGCCCCTTCCACCGCCCGTGCTACGTTGCACTACTTGTTGCTATATCATCCAAAGTTATCGTTGGCCCACTCTAATTTTCTCAGCACCTGTGCCTTACGTGTAGTGGAAGACAATGTCTAAATTTGAGCAAAATCGAAGGGTACCCATTTTTCACAAATTACATTTTCAGAAATAAATTCAAAATAAAATAAATTCAAAATCACCGAAAAATGTAAAAATTGTAAAATTTTACTAGCATAACTCCTTATCTACACGTTTCAGTTCGTTTGAAATTAATAGCTTCAAAAATGTTGAAGCTATAGATCTTTCAAGATTGCAATACACGTCCAATTCTACTCAAAAAGCAGAAGTTTAGCGACTTGTATCTCTGTAGCCCGAGGGCATATGACAAAATCCTTTCACTCTCAGAGGTTTCACCCAATAGCCAATAAGTATACCAAGTTTGAACAAAATCGCAGAGATGGCCGATTTTGGCTGTCCCGGTTGACATGGAATGCCCCATTGCACTATGTTTTAACTCGGGACCAAAACTGGCCAGGGCTCATAACTAAGAAACTATATGAGATACAGACATGTTTTTGGGCTCAAACGAAACGTTGGAGACTACCGATCATTTAAAGTGCAAAATGTGTCGGACCAGATGCTTATGTACTTGTTTATGACGTCAGAAGTGTCACGAAACATATAAAAATATTGTCATGTTCTAGCTATGAATGCACGAACATTTAGGTATCTGTAAATTTAGAGTAATCGCAAGTCTGAGCAAGGCTCATCGACGAGGCAAGTCAAGTTTGAGGACATGACCTTGTTAATTAGCGTTGATGACCTCAGGTGACCTTGAATACTCTAATAGGTATAGGACTTATTCATATAGGACCTACAATCTTTATATTTATTTCAAAAACATTTTCAAACGTATATTTTGATATCAACTTGATTTTAACCCGGACTCCACTTTAGTAAGTCCAGAGTCTTGTATATTTTACGTCACATGACTCGCGGGCAGATCCAGCTAATCCGTTTGGAGAGGGCAGAAGTTTCCGACCCATTCGGTGACCCCGACCCACCACCTTTACAACGGTGACTTTACAACGCTTCACTACGTCTGCAATATGAATGCGTGCAGTTCAGGGAGTTCCATCTGTTATCAGCATACCGGGTTAAATAATGAGCAGCGAGCGGTCAGCTCCATCCCTCAGAATGGTTGTGACGGAAAGACCTGCTTTTCGTCCAGATAGGCATCGACGCCGTATTATAGGTAGGTATTTATCATCACCAAAAGCTTTGGGAGCGGCAAACGGATAGTTTTGCCCACACGATTCAGCTATGGGGAGGGCAAATACCCACTATGCCCTTCACTGGATCCGCCATGGCATGACGTGAAATGGTAGAATGTATCCCAAACAGCTTACCAATTCCTATTGTATGGTGCGTTATGTACCATGCAACGTGCACGTAAAAGCACTTCATTGCCATATGCTCGTATTACTGCAGCAAACGGACACTTTTTCATAAAGGTGGACACTGGACAGCACTAATGATACCATACCATCTACATCGAACGTATTAATACTGACTGAAGAGGCCGATAGTAACCCTGCCGAACGCAAACAGGTGATGGACATTCAAAAGCCGATCATCGTGATCAGCGATGCGTGCTGTGGCAGGTCTCATACAGTCACCTTTCAGTTCACAGTCCCATCTCAAACTGGGCACAATGAATATTTAATTGCGCTCCATCAGGTACTAAAATATGTTTATAAACTACCAAGCAAGCATGTGTAGCGACCATACAGCTCCAGAGCCCATCTATGAATTTGCTGCAATAGCCATGGGGTGGAAAGTTCCTGTTATAGACCAGGTACTATACACAATTAATTACACCGATAATAATGTTGATATTTAAGAAATGTATGTTTCATAGGAATGCTAGCAGTTTTTGAAGGAACAACTGTCATTCACCGACATTGTCCGGTCTCTGGTTCCGGAGACCCTTTGTTTTCTTCTCGCGACACATGAAAATGCAACTGGCACGTGTCGTGGGGGGTCGTGCCGTCAGCTGATTACGCCCCAGGGTACGGCAGGTCGCACACAGGTCGGCGATCTTCCATGGGCCACCAACTCGTCACAACAGACGAGAGAATGAACGAGGAGTACTAGCATTTTCCCTTAACGCACGCTAGGACCCGTCCCATGGCTCAGCAGGAGCAGACATGACTCATTCAAAAAAGTGTTCACCCCCAACACCGGCGCACTCAGGCGCAGCTGAAATTTTGAGGACATGTAGACAAATCCTTGACCCACAGTGTGGTGGTAGTCTGAGACCGTACACTAGCGTACAATTTTTTGTAGCTCTATAAGAACATTGACATTTTTCAAAAAAGTGTGGCAATGTAAGGGCTGACGGAAATCAATAAATGCAACACCTATGTGCAATATAATTGTATAAACTAATGACTCATTACAAAGCCAAAAGTTCGCGCTATCGTTTGGTACCCAAATTATATAGTTGTGTCAATCCAAAGCTCGAAGATGTTGACGTGGAGCAAGGCGACTGTTTCTGCGTTTGTTCGCCGAAGTTTAGCTTTTGAGAGTTGTCTGACTTTGTTGTACCTACATTTTCAACGTTTTCAAAAGTAGAGAGAATAAAAGTTTCCGTCGTTAAAGATGCTCTGTTCATTTTTGAACACGATAGTGGCCAAATGAAAACGTTTAAAAATAGTCGATATTTCGCGTCCTGGCCAGTTTTTGGCCAGAGTTAAAACACGGTGCATTGTGACCCTCAGTGACCTGACCTCTGTGACCTGACCTGGTATCAGTGACCTCAAATAGCATAATATGTGTTTGACGAACATTTCCCCATCGATGATTTTCAATGAAATGTATTTTACTCGATTTTACAACGCATTTCTTGAAATGCCTGTAAACGGTGAAAATTCAACATTTGACCTGACCTGTGACGTCATCGGTTTGACCTAGGTCAATGAAATCGGGTCACAAGGTAGTTCCCTGTTGGGGCTGTCCAACACCGTTTGCCGCTTGTCGCTATGTTGCGTGGTTCTCGAGATCTTAGGGGGGCAAATTGCCCCCCCCCCCCCAGCAGGGCGCGTTGCTCGGCAGACCCCAACGCGGCGCGGGTTAATTTACTAACACGATGTGACATATAAAGCTACACATGCTAGCACAGGTCACCGAGCCGGTTCTTCCACAGCTCAGTCCACATTAATTAACATGGTGTTCCTGTCATGGAATGCCCACGTTCATGAATAAGCGTAGCAATTTGTACTCGAGCTGAATTAGGTACTCAGCTGAGGATGAAACGAGGTAACAGGTCCAAGAAGGGCAACACAAGGTGACAGCAGGAGAGTATGTCCTATGCTCGTCTACGGCTGGTGGGTCTGCTGTACATACATACATATTTGTGGGGGTGGGCTTTAATAGTTCAGTTTCCGAATTTTCGTAACTGTGTCCGATCCAAAGTCCGAAATATTCTGGAAAAAAAGTTACCGAAAAACATGAAGCATCCGAGTCTCATAACATGTTCGAATTTTTCGAGTTATAGTGCGTGCCTACACGTCGGAAAATATGAAGCCGACGTGTAGGCTTCATATTTTCATTTTTACAATACAATCGTGATACACGGAAAAAAATATTTACTCCCCTAGGTGGGGTTCTGACGTCCCAAATACAGTACCTATATTAGAGTAGATATTCGCCCTATTTTGGAGTTCTATCCATAACTCCCTAAAACTATCAAAAGGCGATTCATTACTCTCTTGGTGTTTTGAAACTCCCTTGTAAAACGCAATTGAAACTCCCTTTTAGGGAGTGAAAAATAATAGGGAGTAGTGGAACCTAAGAGGAGTAATAAAACTCCTTATTAACTACTCCTTATTCCGGAGTTATGGTCGCAAAAGGGAGTTTCACTACTCCTGTTCTGCAAGTGAAACTCCTCTAAATTTGTCTGTGGAGTAATGTCACACCGAAAACGAGACATGCTAAGTGGTTCCAAAACTCCCAAAAAGGTACTCATCCCAAATACAGTACTTATATTAGAGTAGATAAAGTTAACATTGTGGAGTTTTCCAAAAAGGGTGTGATGTCACCCCAAATATACGGGTTGAGTCACTCCTAATTTTGGGCAGGACGCACATTGCACAAGCCCCAACTGACATAATCAGAGCATTTCCAGCTGGAATTTTAACAAATATGGATCATTTATACCGTTATCATTGCAAAAAAAGTTACTATGATGCTATGACGTGACGTGTGTTGTGAGGCTGAAATAAGAACCAGTCTCTTCCTATTTCTTTCGCGCATTGGAGACACAGTTTAGCTATAGTGTAATAAATAACCAGCAGACGAAAAAAAAATCTCGAGCATATCCAACAAAAACACTGGATTATAAACAATATTTCTTCTGTATTCTCGTCAACCAAATCATGCATGTAACAGCAGATTTAGCACAAGATGGCCAGGAGCCACAAGGATTTGCCACTGGGTTTACAGAAAATCTGCAGCAGCATCCAGTATCATCCAGTATAGCAGCGTCCAGCAAGTACAGCAATGGTGAACGAAGCAGCTATCATATCTATGTTAACCCTCGCCCTGGCAGGGGGGGGGGGTCGATGCGACCCCACCCCCCTAAGGGTTTTCAAAGATAGCGTAAAAACGGCGGCGCGTAGCGCCGCCAAATTTGGCACTGCCTATGGGGCAACCTTTTTACATAAGACCTGAAAATTTCAGGTCCGGGTGACCTTGGGTCAGGTCACCAGGTCAGGATAACCGGTACAAGGTCATGGTCAAATTTCAATTTGTTTATGCACCTGTCCAACTCACAGTTTTGGACTGATTTCCTTCAAACTTTCAGGATGTACTAAGTTCACCGAGTTGTATAACATATTGTTCGGGTTTTATGTCACTGACCTGAGGTCAGTTAGAGGTCATTACGTCGTAATGTTAAGCCTATGGGAAAATATTCAATTCGGAAAATATTGAAGATATCCGCTTCGTTCTATCACTTTTGTGCTTTGAACCCACAGTACTTAACATTATGTCACTTGGTGCTTCTTTGTTTGGTGTACTTATCCAAGGGTCAGGTCAAATGAGGTCAACTGAGGTCAAATGACGTTTGTGCCGATAACTTGTCACATAATAAAGATAAAACTTTCAAAATGGTACCATTCTGTTTCTCTTGAACAGCCGAGTCGAATGATATGCAACATTAAGCATTTCGACCATTCTTAAGACTTGTTGTACTTAGGTTGTGCTTAGTATTTCAAGTACATCTAAGCAAGCAAAAAAAAGTACATCGTTCGACGCGCCTTGACGTGCTGAGTTCACTGGTGCTTTTGTTTTTGTTCTATCTTAATTAGATAAAAAGTTAGAAGCGAAAAACTTTTGACCTGTTTTAGCGTTGCACAGGGGTGAGAACTCCAGGGGGCCCACCTACCTACCAAATTTGGTGTTTCTAGGTGCCATAGGAGGCATTAATGTTGCATATCATTCTACTCGGCTGTTCAAGAGGAACAGAATGGTACCATTTTGAAAGCTTTATCTTTATTATGTGACAAGTTATCGGCACAAACGTCATTTGACCTCAGTTGACCTCATTTGACCCGACCCGTATTATGAAAAATGACCTGCCAGGGTGAGGGTTAAAAAATGAACACATTTTTATGCAGAAACAATTGAGATGTGAGACTCTCCATAACACTGTAACGCGGTCATAGGGGTGTAATTCGGCTCTCGGGTCATCTAGCGACACGCGGTAAACGGCACTTCGATAGTCAAAAATAATGAAGAAAACAATCCTGTCACTTTTAGATCATGTCAAAGATCAGGTCACCAGAGGTCATCAAAGGTCAAATTTTGCCTCTTTCAATCGTTTAAAGTTTTTGAAAACCGACGCATAACTTGGGAACCAAAAAGAGCCACAGCACCGCGAAAAGGCGCGTTTGATAGCCATTTTTAACGCTCTTTCGTAATGTGTCCTCAGATGTGACCTCAGGTCAACAGTTTAGCCTCTAGAGAGAAAAAAGAACTCCACAAATAACCGTTTTACGAAAATAATAGTGTATTTCTGTAATCACCTTTGACTCAATAGAGTCGCGACATTGCTGTTGGCAGCATCATATTCCTCTTGTCGAAACGCATTGAATGAACTATAATTTGACCTTGAGGGGTAATTTTGAAAATTTTACTTAAGGTCAAGGTCATGACTTGACCGGAAAAGGTCATGCTGCATATCGGTCGATTCTTTTCGTCAAGCTGAACACATCTGAGGTTTTTTACCGCTCTAGCATGTCTCTCAATCGATGTTATAGACTTAGAGAGTGTTTAGAACGACGTTTTCTCCCATTCACTTATAATGGAGATTGCGCAAAATTGCCCTGGCATTAGGTCATCGATATGAAAGTTCTGAGATATAGGTATATTTTATAGATTCGTTTACTTTTATCAATCGCCGAAAAATGCAATATAATCATTCAGTCGGTGTAGCTACTACGAGCATTCTTTCTGCGGTGAGGTCACTTGAAGTGGCCTGGTGACCTGACCTTTGGCGACCTGGGTCTGAAATTTTAACAACATTTGTGGGAAAAGATGCATGAGCAGGTGTGCCAAAGAAGACGGTGGCTCCACGCAGCCATTTGTGAGCTATCTGCGAAAACCACGGGGGGAGGTGTCCGAACGCTCTCCCCGGTCAGGGCGGGTTAAAATCGGTATTAGTCGCTGCCTCTCGCGACGGCACACATGCTAGTTTTTTTCCGCGAGCCTCTAGCTCAAGTTGGAAAGAAATGGGAAGGGGATTCGCCCCTCGACCTGGGTGCATGCAGAAAACCGGTAGGTCCGGGGAGGGTTAAGGTTATACAATATACACACTGTGGCTCAGCATCCATGCACAGTGTACATTGCACACACTGTCTCCGTGAGGGTTGTGCTGGATGAATAGACAACCACGCGTTGGACACTATTCGTTTATCCAACGTATTCCTCGTCGTGGAACGGGCTTCCGAGCGTGCTTGCCAACCATGCTTGCCAGCATTATCTGCAATGGAAAATGTTCCGTTGTGACTAAAAAAGGCAATATTTTAAGTCTGCATAGGTGGGGTCAATGGGTTTCTGAGAAACTTTGTCTAGGAGCTAGGGACATTCCCAACATCTGATGAAATTTGATGCAATTATTAGGTCACTGCATTGGGCGAGGAGTGATGTTTGCTCTGCTCTGCGCTCAACCTTTGCAATTGATAACTTGAGCTTTTTAACATTTCCGTATAACATTTTATATAACTAACATTTCCATAAACATTTCAATTCCGGAATTCACGCTTGAGTGCATTTGTCTTTTGATGTGGCGGGTAATTTTCGGAAAATAATTGAGATAGGCCTATTCTAATTAAGCAATATATATACAATATACATACACGTATTTTTTCATATGCCTTCATTAAAACCAGTTTCATTGTTTAACCCTCGCCGGCACAAGGGGGGGGGCAGGTTTTTCGCAAATAACTCGCGCAAAAAGCGGCTGATCGCGACGACACTTTCAGTACCCTCGTGTTAATCAATTTTACACCTACCCTGTTAATTTCATGACACTGACCCAAATGACCTTTGACCTGTGGCCTATTTTCCAAGACCATGTTTGGCCAGAATCGCGATTCGGCGTACGTCGGCTCGCATTACCAGCGCGTTTGCAGTCTTTTCGTGATTTCAAGCGTTCAAATATGTGATATGATGTTGGTCTCATGGATTAGGATGGGTGTCAAGGTCACCTGAAGGTCAGGTCAGGTCATTGACCTTTGGTGACCTCGGTTAAAAACCATTTGAACATTTACAAAGTAGTTTTCGTGCCTTCGTAACATGTTACGAGGCTGTCAGAGGCGGTTGACACCTACTACAAATACCCGGCAGCACCCTTACTGGTTGACCTGACCTGACCTGGCCTACATGCATAAAGACATCATCTGTGATCAAAACCAACATGATATTCGTGATCAGCGCCCCGAAAAAAAAAACAGCAGCCACCCTTTACGATGTTCTTGCAGGTCCCGATTTTCCCGACCTTTGGGTCATTGACCTGACCTAGAAGGTCAACCGATGACCTAGGACCTCAAAATTGGGTATCATCGGCTTCCTCTTGTCAAGGGCAACACGCTCGTTTTTTCCGCGAAGCTCTAGCTCGATCAGGGGCCAAACGCCAGGGAGGTCGTACCCCCCCCCCCCCCTTGTGCCGTCGAAGGACGCAAAATGGCCTGTGCCGGCGAGGGTTAAAGTATAAATTACCTTATGAAAAGGCTACACTGAATATGGGGCATGGATCATGCAGCACAGATAACGAATGACATTCAGGTACTCAGATTATTTTTCAAAGAAAGGAGCAAAATAGAGCAAAAAACCGGAACATGTAAACCATTACCCCGGGTTTCCAAAAACTGTAAATCTTACTTAATAAATTATAAGTTGTCATCATCGCTGTGTCATGCCTTATGTGTCTTAAAGCGCCGGAACGGCGCATCGTATCGACGTGAAATTTACTGGGCGCAAATCTTTTATTAATTTTCGTTTTCAACCCTTGTATATTCTGCCATGACAAGTCTACGACAAAGGGGAACAGGCGGTGATGACGTTAATTGCATTATCTAATTTTGCCAAAAGTGTATAGCTACCAAAAAAGAATGAATCCGGGAAGAGCCGGCATAGGTACCGGACGTCAATATTTTGGGCAAAGAAAAAAACATTAATATGTCACGAAGCAAATATAACTGTTGAACGCTTCTCCAAAGTCGCAGCGAGAAGGGACTTGCCTGAATTGTGAGCTCGAAGATCCTGTCAGTTATATGCAGTGAGATGATAGTTGCTGCTGCGAGAGCGTCGTCTCCGAGCGTATCGTCACCACTCCCACCTTTTCCTGCACCACTCTCCGCCGAAAACTCTCACAACCCACTGACAGTCCACTGACACCACCACCGGCATGTTCACTGTAGGCGCAACTGCCAACCGACTGCTGCCTTGAAAATGGCGTCGAATAACGCACGTGCATCAGTGCCGCGATGGCGGCAAAACTCTTTCAAGAGGAGTTTCAGGTCTTTTTTCGGAGTTCAGTTACTCTTCTTTTCTTTTGACTGTCCTCTCGGTTCTTCGTTAACTCCCTTTGCGGTGAATTACTCTGCATTGCGTACTTCCATGCTTATTCGAACTGTCACAGCAGAGTAACAAAACTCCGACCGGGTTTGTATACTCCGAGCGGTTATGCATGGGGAGTAAATGAAATCCCAATCTCTTTCCTTTACTCCGACAGATAAAGTGAGGTACTTTTATTACTCTTCCTCGCCATGAAATACTCCAAAATAAATGGTATATGAACACCATCAAAAGGAGTTTTCAAAAAAAGGTGTATGTAAATCTCTCGCGGAGTAAATATTTTTTTCCGTGTAGGTGTGTCAGACAAAACCAGCCAATTGATTGAAGTGCGCTCACACCTATAAATATTGTGCTTGTGGGTTAGGGCGGGTCATCCGATAACTTTTTTTCGAGGACACAAAATGAAGACCGAAATTCCTACGGAGCATGTCACAAGAAGACTGTGTGAATTTTTTCAATTTTTTTGGTTGAGGTTGCGGGTCGCCGCAGCCAATTAATCAACCGGGTTTTTCGCTACATTTTCACTGCACGCGAGTTTTGAGCACAAATATCATATAATAAATTATTTTCAAATATATACCTCGAAACTTCAGCTATTCCTCAACCTATTCTGTAAGTCTGTTGGCTGTATCTCTCTAACTGTGGCCATGGTGCCATGCTCTCTGTATCGGTTTTCCGCAACTCGATCGCAGCGCCATCTCTTGAGAGGACTGTTAACCTTGCGTCGGTCGAGACAGTATGCATTCTGCTGATGCGATCTTAGGACGCTGATGAAAAAACGTGAGGCACAGGAGCGTATATAACGTGAAAGCTGTCAATTGCAATTAAATTAGCCATGAAATTTACATATTAGGGGTTCACCTGACTTTAGCACAGCCATTATTCGCCAAGTGCGATAGTGTCCGCTGGACCTATTAGTCATTTAATTCTGCGCTGAGACTTCAGCAGCATTATTTTCAGTTTTGGCTTCGATTATTTTCTTGCATGTAAATTTAACCTTTTGTTAAAGGGACCCTCCCACCTTCAAAAAAGTTTATGAATTGGCATGAAAGTGATGTCGCTCGGTTCAGAAAGAGCGAAAACGAATATCTACCAAATTTCACCGAAAAATATTCACCGGTTTTCAAGATATTAGACTTTTACTTTTGTTTACTTTTTTGGGACCTCCGCTGTTTCTAGCGACTTTATTTTAGAAGTGCGGCGTTTGCGGCAGATGTTGCGCGCAAATAGCATATACCACCGCATGCTACAAAACGTTTTAGTCAAACATTTAAAAATCGTTAGATATTTGCGCTGACGTCACACATTCAGAGGGGTATTCCTAAGCATTAGCCCCTCTGAATCAAAATGCTGCAATTTTGAAATTCAATATTTCCGATTTAAGGCATTTCTCGATGTTGTGAGTGCCGAAACCGGTAATTGTGAGCCAGGGACCCCATTTTGACTATCTCAACTCAAATCTAATGTTAAGGTGGGAGGGTCCCTTTAATGCAAACCTAGTGTTAGAACTGAACAGTAGCAGCTCAATTGCAGAATAAGTACTAAGTTAGCCCGGCTTCATCTGACAGCAGACTGAGGATGAGTTGCGAGGTATCCTGCTGATCGGCGATCCGCGTATCATATCACTGCCCGAGTCGCGCGTTCTCATCGGACCATCAGATCCCATTTTGATGACCTATTGGGGCTGGGCCACCGCAACAAGCAGTGGAGCATCGAGCTTTGAGGGAAACTGACCTCATAATAACCGCAGTAGTAGCTGCTAAGCGGTCGCCGGCGCAATTTGTGATCCCAATCATGTGACATTGCTGCAGTTAGTGGAAAGGAGCCTCCATGTCGAAACGGAACTAATGCCGCGTGGTGGTCCTCAGTGACACTTCACATTCTGTTCTCGGATAGGCAAGTGATTACAAAGGAAATGCCCTTCTGCATTTTACGTGCATAAGGATGCGTCGTTTATCATGATAAATAGGATGGCCGTGCTGGATCATCGGCTAGGACGAGCCTGCTGGACGAGCATATTGCTTCAGTAAATGAGCCGGTAGTCAGTGCTTATTCTATTTTACACCAAAATCAGACAAGGGCCAAATTATTAAACAAGTTTACAAGACTTGTGGAAAAGCCACTGGACTAAAGCCGCGCCGATCAGTGGACCATTTACTAAGAGTGCCTGTGCATCGAGCAGGAACCGTTCGTGCCGTTTCGGGCAACGCCATGCAGTCCAGATCAGAGAACACTTCTGAACAGCCCGGAAGCAGACGTCACCTCTTGACAAATCCTGAGGTAGCTGTCAGTAAGGAAGCTTGAGCCCTTGAATTTGGTAAAATGGCTTACGTTGGCAGCTTGCAAGTTACGTATTCCGTCGCGATCGCCCATCATACAACATATATTGACCAGCTTCGAACTATCACCGAGTTCAATGTTGTTCACTATGTCCCAATGTGGTCCGAAATTACGGAGTAAACATTGCAGAGACGGATTACTCCAAAGCATCCCGCTATTGCGAGACCTCTCAGCTCATCGGTCTGTGTCATTTGCCCAGTGATCGACAGGAATAAGTACCGGACTCACTATAGGAAACTTTTTTGGACTGCCACTAGCCGATACAGACAGCCAGCAAACAGTGCATACGCTGCGATGCTTGCTGAACTAAGGAATGGTGATAAAAAGACTCGGGACACTTACGGCAAAAAAGTATAGGAAGTGAATGAGGCAGGAGACAAAGATATGCGATTATATCAGCATTTTGCAATAAACAAGTCATGCACTACATGCAGCTCATAGATCGGTCCAAAAAACGCGTTACAGAGTCACCAATAGCAATCTCGCTGGAAGAGGGTGACCTTCGACCCGCTGCTTAGCAAATTAATTTCGATCCGGTGCATACCCATACTCACTACTCAGGCAGTGGAGCGAGCCGTCCGGCTCCTAACTTAGGCAGCATACGCTGTTGTTATTAAGAGAGCACGTCTCAGTTACATCATGTGTGCCATCAGGACGCAATACAGCGCTCTCATGCCGGCGTTTGAATCAATTATCGAAGTGTGATTTTCTGTCCTAGGACGGTAAGGTGGCTGACTACGTTGCATTCAAAAATGAACATACGGTTTGGACTGATGTTATCTGTCTGCAAAACTTAATTTAACTGATAAACATATATCAAAGTTAAGCATCTCGCTGTTTTCTTGGCGAAATCACTATAGGTATAGCTTCCGGAGCAACTTAGTATATGGATCGAATGGGTACAACTCACCTAGTGTCAAATAAGGAACACCAGACACCTAGGAACACCAAAGAACACCATATACCCGACGTGGCAGCGGCAATATACCCTGGCAGCGGCTGCGTCAGCTTTTAACGGTCGGAAAGCCGTCAAAACCAATGTTATGCCAAACTCGCTCAATAGATGGCGCTGGTTTCGTTGCGCTCAGATCGCCGATGCTAATCGCTATTCTGAGCACGATTCTGCCACTGGGGTTTCCAAACTTTGTGAAGAGGTGGGGGTAAGCATGTAGAACTAGGAAAGTGGTAAATATAGTATCTTTCTCGATTTTTTCCTACTAAATTTTGCAAACAACGAGAAAAATTAGCAAAAGTGGTCTCGAAAAACGTGTACGGCGCGCCCAGTTCCTTTTCAAAAATTCGCAAAAAATATGTTTTAACCGTTTTATGGATCAGCCCGTAGGAAAATCGCTCTTCCATTGAAAACTTTTTTCATCGACCCGCCCTATTGTGGGTGGCGGGTTTACCGTTTAGGAGACTGTGGCCTGTGGGTGTGAGCAGTGCTGTGGGTGTCGGGGTCCAGCGGGGGTGGGTGTGAGCAGTGTGTCTGCTGTGGGTGTGAGCAGTGCTGTGGGTGTCGGGGTCCAGCAGGGGTGGGTTTGAGCAGTGCTGTAGGTGTAGGGGTGCAGCGGGGGTGGGTGTGAGCAGTGATGTGGGTGTCGGGGTGCAGCGGGTTGGGTGTGAGCAGTGCTGTGGGTGTAGGGCTCCAGCGGGGGTGGGTGTGAGCAGTGTGTCTGATGTGGGTGTCGGGGTGCAGCGGGGGTGGGTGTGAGCAGTGTGTCTGCTGTGGGTGTGAGCAGTGCTGTGGGTGTCAACTGTCAGGCTCCAGCGGGGGTGGGTGTAGGCGCCGCGCGGCGGTCGGCGGTCGGCGCCCTGCCGGCGCGCCGCCGCCGGTACAGAGCCGACCCGCCGCAGTCGGGGTCCGCACTCCGGCCCAACAGTGTCGCGACTCGGAACGACGCTCACACACCGTCACGGAGGGACAGCTCGCCGAACCAGGTCGGTGCATATTGTGTGGCTGTCCCATGAGCAGTGAGCGTGGGCCGTGCAGGTCTTTTTGACCCGACCCGTCTGGGAATATTATTCTCGTGACCCAGCAGGGCAGATGACCGTAAGAAGAGTTTGGTATTATCGTTTATCAGAGAGCGTGTGTTGTTCATAGGCCCTTGTCCCTCATAAGGGAAGATGACAATAGTCTCTGGGTACAGTAGGGGAGATGGTTCTTACTGAAAAACTCAGCAAGGGAAGAGATTTTCATAATTTAGCAGGGCAGATGCATTACACAGGGACAGTTGTTAAGCACATTTATTTTCTCATATAAATACATATCATCTACATGGTAACACTGGTGGATCCAGGGTGCTTTTCGGAACTTCTATCCTCAGGGTCCTAAACTATCGACCCTATGTCGATTTCTTCGCACAAGAGTACAATTAACAGACTGCATTAGAAAAGTTAATACATTCCTGCCCGGGGCTGGGAAAATTTAATGGTGTCACCGAGTTTTTTAATTGAAAGTACCGAGGGCCGGTAGGCCCGAGGTACTTTCGATTAAAATG
The DNA here is from genome assembly GCF_019059575.1 of Amphibalanus amphitrite. Classification (NCBI taxonomy): domain Eukaryota; kingdom Metazoa; phylum Arthropoda; class Thecostraca; order Balanomorpha; family Balanidae; genus Amphibalanus; species Amphibalanus amphitrite. Next base: position 3,980 of record NW_024882682.1, on the reverse strand, counting down.
CGAGGTGACAACATTAAATTCTCCCAGCTCAGGGCAGGAAGCTATTTCCCATAGGTACATGCGTAGCATGGGAGCGTTGCAAATTTTTTGGAGGAACCAAAACGCCCCAATTTCAACCTTGTTGAGTCTTTCGTGGCTTTGGTTTGTTGCGAAATAGCGTCAAAGTTTAAGTTTTATATGGTGATGTTTCACTTTATTCATGACAAATAATAAAATCCTTGCATCAAACACAATGTAGGTAGGTATATCATAAGCCAATCAAATAAAATGGACGATAGATAAAATGAAGTCATAAGGAGCAAAATGATGCCCTTCAACTTTATGATGTGACGTCATTCATAATGACGTCATACATTTGAGAGGTGCAGGAAAACGTCGAGGGGTGCAGGAAAACGTCGAAAGGTGCAGGAAAACATATTTCCCTGCATGTCTCGGAAACCAATCAGCATTGACTTCTCGTATGTTTCAAAAGTGCAGTATAATGCACGTGCCATTTTAATGCCTGGCTTTCTCGATTTAAACGTGCAATGTTGCATGTATGGGAAAATATAATCTGTACAACAGCGCATAAAGAAGCAGAATGTAAAGACGCTTTGGAAATTTGATATTTTTTTCGGAAAGTAGGCCCCGAAGCGTCAAAACCATCATTCTGGATAAGAAAGTTTAATTAAAGTAGATCATTTATTTGCATGCTTCAATCTTCATGCATCATATTATCAGATAATTCCATTGTAAAGCAAACGTTTGACCCCATCTCAGCTGCTCAAAAGCAGGGCCTCCGTCTACTGATTAGACTAGAGGTACCGGAGCCCGGGTCGAGCCGCTTCGGTGATCGCTGTTTGCTTCTTTCGGAGACGATATAACGCCAAGGCGGTCGCATTATGTGGCATTCCTCTAGCAGCCCAAGCCCAGATTTAATCGGTGAGCGGACGGAGCCGTGTCCGGTTACGTAGACAGTGTACGTCAAACGTTCGTCTCTAAATTCTGCCCTTTGAGCCCCCATCTGACGATTGGATGGTAAAGGTCAGAACCTTGCACACGCAGTAAACTATTCCTATGCGTGGTTATTCACCTCGGAAATCCGTCAATTGCAAATAAGTGGGACTAAATCGCAGATTGAATAGGTACTTACGCGAGACCATGGGTGCATACAACTGTAGCGGGGTGTCGGGCTACGGATCAGTGTATGCGCGAGGCTGGTCATTCACTGGCGGGCACATAGACTGCTACACACAGTACTGCGGCATGGGTCACAGGGTTGTTGGGCATTCACGGTGGGATATTAAAAGGTTGCCTGATGTTTCTCTCTGCCTACGCTCCCTTCTGTTATATTCTAACGAAATCTCAAAAATGTCTATCAATCAATGTTCCAGCGAAATCTCACAATTGTGCGTCTATTGTTCTTAAGTTATCCCCGGAGTTGAGGGTGCCTCCTCCCACTGGATATAACTCATTCACGCTCTCACCATTAATTCTCCATTCACACGGCCACTCATTCATTCTTCCATGCATCGCAAAAATATTTCAGGTGGCAAACCTGTCCCTCCCCCGTTTTCCTACAATCCCCCAGTGGTACCCAGGTTCAGACTAATCACTATACGCGTAATTATAAAAAAACAGTTTGAAGACAGGAACTTCCGTTTACGTATCAGTGCATACAATGGATTTCAAATGGGTCATTGTTTTAATTTCGTAAGGTTTGTTCCTTCACTATGCTCCGTAAATCAGGCGAAAACTTCGTTACACTCATAATACACGAATAGAATATACGAACCACCTCATGCTTCGGCACTCGAGTTGAGTTGACCATGCCCAATGCCTACACAAAGAAAGGGAAAACGTCTCCGGCCCGCAGCCCCGAGACCAGGGCTCGCAGGAGACTCCTTAGTCCGGCTTTCCACGGGGGACTCATTAAATTTTGAAACCGGGTTGGGTTACTAAGGTCCGTCCGTGATACTAATGACCGCATCTCGCACCAGCCATAGTTCAGGGTTTCCGGGCCAAACCGGCGATCTAAACGGGTTAGCCTACGTCGGCTATCTATCAAGACGACACTCGTCTTCCACGCACGCAGGTCCTCTCGGGGACATCCTGCACTCGGCATCCATCATCGACTACCAGCACATAGGTGCCCAGAGCCCTATCTATCCGTGGCTGGTAGTTAAACTGTCGTCACAGACCTATTCGAAAGGACCAGAGCATGGCCGGAGCTACTCGACTGACTGCGGGTGGCCAGCACCGTCTGACTGCGATCACCCGACTCGAATACTCGGTATCTAATGTTTACCCCCGTCCTGCGGCATTACACGTTTCTTCGCGGGGCATTACTCATCCGGCGGCATACGATCCCTCGCTAGAACGCCTGGGGTCCTAACCACCTCCGAAACTATCTACGTCGCTCTTCAAATGACGTCCTGCGCCGCTCACTTGAGGGACCGATAGCGGACCTACCTAACGTTTTGAAACCGGGCTGGGTAACTAAGGTCCGTCCGTGATACTAATGACCGCATCTCGCTCCAGCCATAGCTCAGGGGTTCCGGGCCAACCCGGCGGCCTAAAATCTGCCCAGCCTCCGAGGCTGTCAATCCGAGACGAAACACCATCATCTCGCGGCGACCAACTCGCCGATACACATTCCAAGCGACGGCTCGCGTGACCTTATCACCACCCAGGGCTAACTCAATCGAGGCCTAACATTTAGTGGGGTCGATCCCTATTGATCATCATTTAGGAAATCCATTTTTCTATTGCATATTTTCCCTCCTCTTTCATCCCCTTCTCATCCCTTCCTTAACCCGCGCTTGGGCATTCGCTAGAGCCATGTACGCCTTCAAGGAACAAACTGATAATAAGGGCAATTATCTCACCTGCCCGTCATTCAATCAAAAACCCACAACTAGCACGACTGACTTCAAATACGGTATCCCAACAAAATAAGGCAAATATTTCAATCAGCAATGTTTCCCTTCCAATAAAAATTATCAGTAGGCAACTGCAACCCATGCCCTGTTCCCAATACCTAAAGTAAGTGCGAGAGTCGCGTTGGCAGGCATATCACTCACAGGGGAGCGACACGCGCATAGTCTTACGGCCTCGCTGTCCGAGTCAATTTCTGGTATTTCCTAGTCTCAAATGGGAATATGTGGATTCCTATTATCCACACGGCTTACAGGCAGAAATCAAGCTATCGTTTGACCCTTAAGTACGAAATATAATGGAAATGTAAAATGTATAGGTGCGATTTGATTAATAATTAAGATTTTAATTTTCCATTTAATGTTCACCATCGAACACGTATCATTGTCCATATCAATACTGAATAACTAATTTTAAACTAGCCTTTCAACTTAACTCAGTTGCTAAGCATGATCCTCTCTCATCTGGAAAACACCTTCTCGCGTGACGTCATCCACCTTTCACCATAAGGTTTTGGAGCGTTCGGTGGAGTTCGCGCAATGAAAATGCTGGTAACTGCCCGATCCGGGCCGACCGCCACTCACTTCAAGTCGGAGTCAGTCCGACCCCGTCTCTGCCCTTTGTTGACATCGCGAGGACCAGCAGACCGGACCATTAGTGGGCCAGGCCCGGCCGTCGCCGGCCGCGCACGGAACTGTCCACCGGCCGCGAGACTGTCCGCCGACCCCAGTTCATGTGTGTGTGCCCCTGCGTTTGGTTGCTATAAATATCTTCCACCGATCGCTCGTTGTTATCGGTGCTGAGAAGCGCGGGAGAGAGAGAGAGAGAGAGAGAGAGAGAGAGAGAGAGAGAGAGAGAGAGAGAGAGAGAGGGGGGAGAGAGAGAGAGTCGAGAGAGGAGAGAGGAGATAGGGAGAGAGAGTCAGAGAAGAGAGAGAGAGAGAGAGAGAGAGAGAGAGAGAGAGAGAGAGAGAGAGAGAGAGAGAGAGAGAGAGATAGAGATAGAGAGAGAGAGGAGACCAATCCAGATCATAACCAATAGTGCTTCATGCCGATTGATTGTCG